>NC_043709.1:64980073-65000776 GCF_006229205.1 Suricata suricatta
CCCCCCCCCCCCCCCCCCCCCCCCCCCCCGCGTAGAATATGTGTGATATTCCTTGCACACTCCTGGCTATCCAAGAACAAAGGAAAGTGGTTTAAGTGCTTGCCATGGTGATGTGGGAAACAAAGGCAAATGAAAAATTAAATTCCCTTACTGCCTACAGCCCACTGACAAATCCTTGAAACAGGCAGAGTGACCTTCCTCTAGAAGGTCCCCTGCCTCGATGAGGACAATTTCTAGGGGCAAAAGGGAATCTTGGCTAACCATTATCCTGACCCCCCCACCCCAGGATCCTGTAAGTCTAACATATAAAAATTATATATATAAATTCCTTTAGAAACTTCCTTTATCTCAACTCCCCCAAGATATATGCTGGCAATCATACACCAAGATTATGGCCCCTAATATACATCTGAAGGATCTCATGATGAAGGTTTAACTAAATGGGAATAAATGGTATTTTCCTAGCACAGCCAGCCTCTCAAGATCTTGGAAACCACGCTTCCAAAATTCCTTAGGGATTTTCTGTATCCCTAACCCCCTCCCAACCTGAGGGTGTATAAGGAGTTACCCATCACGACCCCCATGCAGCTCTTCCTGCCCAGCATCCTGTCCCCATCACCTTTTTGCACCAAAGATATCTTTAAGAATTTTTTCTTGGCCTGCAGCTCCAAACCCCCCCATTACTCCAAAACTTCATCAATGGAATAGATCTGCTACTACTACTCCAACACTCATTGAACAATATGTAAAAGAAATTCTGATATTTTAGACAGGGTGAGGGAGCCTTGATACCTTTGTCTCATATTACAATCTGTGGGGGATTGTAATATGTTTAATGGACAAACATTTCTTCCTCTTCTTCCAGGTGAGAGATAGGTAGACTTCTTTCCTAGAAATCACAGAAAGAAAGCACCAAGAAAATTGTGTATAAATGTAGGAATTCATGAAAGGAGAGAAGATTGGCCTATCATTTCTTTGTATGAAAACTTTTGATAACCTAAGGAATTCAGTTTCTTTCAAATCAGGAAATACTGGTTCATGTTAATACATATTATATGATGTAGTAACAAAACATTTTGTTTTGAATATAGTGAACGTTAACAAAAAGGAACAGCAATGCTTTATAGTTTCCATTACAGACTGTTACATTTGCTGTCCATAGAAAAATATCTCAGTATCCACAAGTGAATATTAAGCAGGTTTTAGGGTGCCTGGGTGGCTCAGTCAGTTGAGTGTCCAACTTCTGTTCAGGTCAGGATCTCACAGTTTGTGAGTTCAAGCCCCGTGTGGGGCTGGGTCCTCACAACTTGGAGCCTGCAGCCTGCTTTGGATTCTGTGTCTCCCTCTATCTCTACCCCTCCCCTTCTTGCATTCTGCCTCTCTCTCTCAAAAATAAAGTAAAACATTAAAACAATTTAAGCAGGTGTTAAATTGCTCTATTTCTTGTAGCATAATTCATATGAATATGCATAAAAGTAGCACAAAGCAGAGGAACAATTTTTAAAATTATATACTTGATGAATCTTATGTTAAGAATGACCTACTTATTAGCATTTAAAATTATAATTTAAATATGAAATGCTTTTGAAGCAATTGGCCAATAATCTCTCAAAATCTCCCAAAGCCAAGAGAAAAGCATCCCAAAATACTAAAGGGGTTCAAACGTTTCTCTCTCATGAGAAATTTGGAAATATTTTGATGATAGAATATAATGAATAATATGAATTGTTACTAGAGAAATGTATCATTAGGATAAAGGACATTTAGGAAAATTTGGCTTCAGTGAATTGTCATTGGTCAGCTGAGCACCTAAGGAAATGCAAGGTTCCTGCAGGGAGTAAAAATGTTGCTCTCAGCACTTAGATATGAACAGGCATCAAGGATTGTAAGGAAACACAAAGGAAAGGTAGAAGCCACCAATATGTCCAATTTGCAAATCTACTCAGAACCTAAGCTCTGTCTGCTTATTTTGGAAATAGGATTGCATTGCTCTGGTACTTCTGTTTTTACTGTCAGTGTCCCTTTCCCTGAGGCTGTGGGTGCTATTTAGAGCCAGGAAATGATTATCAGGTTTGCCATGCTGCTCTAGGGGTGCCATTCTCCACAGGCCCACCTTAAGCTCTCTGTAAAAGCAAACGTTTGAGAAGTCTTCAGCCCTGTAATGGTGACTCACTCATTTCTTTTCCTGCAACTTTAACCAGAATTCATCACCCAGTGGCCCTGTGAATTTGTTATGACACTTCTCATTCAAAGTTTCAGTCAATTTTCGATTTAGGAAAACCATGGCTTTTGAACTCCACTATAAATGATGATAGATAGTTTACACCACTCTTCTTAATATATATGAAAATAAATGAGAAATATTGATGAACATGTTCTAAGCAGAAATTTATGGTGTTAAGTGAATATTTACTCAATTATTTTTTTACTTTCAAGTGTTGTCTGCAGAGTATCCTTTACCGCCTTGTTCTTTGGTCTGCAGATGAGAGGATTCAGCATGGGAGTGATCATGCCATACTGCATAGGGAGCAGATCTGGAGTCGGGGGTGGATTCTGAAGTTGAAGTGAAATAATGAAGAAGACCTGAGCCGTAGAACAAGATCATTGTGCTAAGGTTGGGGAGCAGGTGGAAAAAGCTTTCCTTCTGCCAGAGGTGGTTGTGATGCTCACAATGGTAGAAATAATGTGGGCATAAGAGATGAAGATTGAGAGGGAAGTTACAAAGCTAAAGTGGGAGGAAAGAGCAGAATATGACAATGAGGTTTGTAGAAACATCTGAACAAGAGAGAAGGAAGAGAGAGGGCAGCTCACAGCTGTAGTGTGGACTGGTATGGGTATCACAGAGGTCCATTTTCATTGCCAGAGGGACATTAATGAGTGGGTCTGGAATGGCCAGGTTTCATGAACTCAACACTAGCTGCACACACCACTGTTTATTAATCACCTGGCCATTGAGCAGTGGGTGGCAGATGGTGGCATAGTGGTCATAGGCCATCACTGAGAATAGGCAGACTTCAGTCCCTGCCATGATAGATGCAAAGAAGACCTGAGTCAGGCAGCCTTCTTCTAAGATGGTTTTCCCCTTAGACAGGAGGGGAGGTTTTTCAACATCTTGGGCACAGTGGCAAGGGAAACAGAGGTCTAAGAAAGAGAGGTAACTCAGGAAGAAGTAGATGAGAGTGTAGAGGTAAGAATCAGCCTTGGCTACCAGCATCATTGTCAGATTCCCAATTAGGGTCAGGAGGTAAATCGCCAAGAAAAGCACAAAGAGCAGAGCCTGGCTTTGGGGGTCAGCAGATAGTTCAAGCAAGGTAAACTCTGTGATGGTGGTGTGGTTCCCCAAGGTCATTTAAAAAGGCTGGCCCCTAAATATGATTATGAAAAGCATGGCAATGAAGTTTCTATTTTCCTCCAACCAATTTTCATATTGCTTTGATTCTCTTGTAATATGATTATCATCCAGAAAATATGTCTTAACTTCCACCATGGGCCAAGTTTTGTGTCAATCACATGGAACATAAAGAATAAGATTTGATGCCTATATTTTAAAATGTTATAGTTCAAAGAAGAATACAAAAATAAAGACAAGCAATTAAGTCAGAATGTGAGTAATGGAAATGAAAGCTTTAAGTTTGATTTAAAGTCAATAATGTCATCTACTTTAAGGCAGTAGAAGAAAATTTTAAGGATAAGTATGATTTCTCTAGGAAGTCAGGGAATGGAAGCACATTTAGCTGGAAGATCAGGATTGAGAAATAGAAAGGCATATGTGATAAAACATGGGCATTTCTTAAGAAGTTTCTTAAGAGTTTAGAAATGACTAAGGATGTCGGGTCCCGTGTCAGACTAAAATCAAATCCCAGCTCCCCCACCTTGTGCATGGTACTTAACTGTCCATGACTTCTGTTTCCTTGCTGAAAATTAGAATATCAATATACCTCTTTAGAATTGTTAGGAGAATTAAATGTGATAACATATATTAAGTGCATTTTTAAAACCTGTACAATATTTCTTAATGTACTGTCATCATTATTTGAAATTGTAATTGTAGTCTAAAACAAATAATATCCTCATGCAGAATTATCCCCTATCACAGTTAAAGTTGTTTTTGCCACTACTGTTCGTTCCTATTCCTTACTGAAAGGGGTATAATAGAGTCATTTTGGAATCACTAAAGATAGATGCTCTCCTTTTTCCATCTCCCACCTGAAAGAGGTAGCATTTGGAATCACATCAAAGTATTCAAGGATTAAAGATCTTAAAGTTACTGAGGGCAGTGCTACTCAGTAGGAAAGAGCAGCCAGATTTGAAAGATGACAAGGGAGAGAGAAGGTGAACTTGTGGGCCAGGAAAGGAATCATTTTCTGGGACAGATGTGTGCTACACGAACAGCCAGACCTCCAGGCAAGTAAGGAAGAGGTCATACAGAGGAGTACCTTGCCAGTGTCCACTGCATAAATTGTGCACTCAGGCAAGGCAGAAAAGAGGTAAAGTAGGGGCAGAATTTCAGGATCCCATGGTTCTAGAACTCTGAGAACTTGGCAGGACACCTAAATTATTCTAGAATTACCACAAGAAGAGATTCTTATTAAATAACTTTCCTCTGTCCATTCTAAGAGGCTTCTTAAAGAGGGAAATAGAGCATTCAGCCATGTAGACATTTGGATTTATCCTTTGATCTTCATTCCGAGACGCTTTTCTCAATATTCTAATACCAACACCTTTCAGAGTACCTTGACTTTGGTTTTGCCCAAACATTCAGGTCTGCTTTATAAAAATATTCTGCCTGTTTGAACACTGGATGTTACCCATCAGTTCCAGCATTGGTCAGACGTGTTAGAATTGTACCTTTGGGTCACTTGTAGGACTTATATGGTGGCTGATTCTATTTCCTCTTCTTGCCATTCCTTTGTTGCCCTGTTCCCAATAAATTCAAAACCTGACCAAGGGTAACTTTGAATCTTTACTTTTCAACTGATCAGCCATCAACACATCCCTATTCCTTTCCCAATACCCAAGTGCATATGTTACATGTACATCTTCTTCAACAGACAGTCCACTCCCTGATGTGGCTGTAGGGCTTGTGTTTGATTCAATTTTTAAGAATGAAAAATGATTAGGAGAGGGCATTTTTTTCTACCGGGTTTTATGATTAAGATTATAAAATCCTACTACAGATAATGCTTTTTCTTGTATTCTTCACTATTAGAGTGAAATAGCTACATGGAATTTTTTTCTTTCAAATTGTCTGAAACACAATCACCATTTCAACTCTTCATTTGTTCCTCTGTTTTCCAAATACCTTGTCTCAGCCATATACAGAATACTTTGGTCTAAGTAATCCTCAAAGCTGCTTCATTTAGGTACTGCTTCCGGGCAACAGTAGCCCAGAGAATAGTTGATGTGATGCCAAGTATTCCCTGTAGTCAGAACTTGAAGATTCTGTAATAAAAAGTATCAATGGGGTTTCCTTAAGTGTGGCATTTGGAACTTCTAGGTTGAAGCAATGACCAAAACTATCATATGTGAGCTCTTGATAGGGAAGTTCATAGGGGACAGAAGCAGCAATGGTTTTTTAGCTGTCTTCTGTCTTCCTTGCAAAAAAGAAATATTTTTCATTTGACATTCTAAAGCAATTTCACCCAGGTAAATCTGCTGCAGACATGTGAGTTTAAGATATAATGAGTAAAAAATTATAGTAAAGGAAAGAAATCTCATAACTAGTCATTTGTCTAAACCACCCAGGCAACTTTTTCTGGTGTGATTAACCCATATATGCAAATCCATATATATTTGAGTCACATGATGGCTATAAAACAATTTTCATGCTTAGTGATTAATATTTCATTTAAACAAGCATTTACTTATTGAATGTATCATGTAATGAGTCATAATATATTATTATAAATCATAATTTTCACCTTTTTTTTGATGTACTATAATGTTATTATTCAAACTAGAATGCTTAATAGTAATTTTTCTTCCTTCATCAATTTATTAAATAAACATAAACAATAGAATGGTAAGAAAATTAGAATACACAAGTCAATTTTAGAATATTGTCTTCCTGCAGGAAACCCATATGGATACTAAAATTATTTTATTTATATTAGTTTTCATAAAATTAAATTTAGGTCTATGAAATATTTAAATATACAGATATATAGTATTTATATCCCAACCACATTTCCTGGGACCTACTTGAGTTTATCTGCATAATGATAGATTCCTAGCTCCTAGCTCAAGTACCTGCATCAATTTATTTCTACAAAAGAGGATAATCTCTAAAATCATGTGATCTTGCTCCAAGCACACATACTCAGCCCAGAAGTTCAGGGAGTTAATGGCCATCAGGACCAAATTTAAACAATAAGAAATGGAAATCAGTGGATAAATGCCCCGGGAGGAAAGTTCCTGAGTTATGTATCACACTGTTTTTCTGAGGGGCCCCAGTGAGGTTGAGTTGTAGTTTCCCATTATAAAATCATGAACACATCCTCTATTGGTTTTTCTTTTCTGTCTCAGGCCTCCCACTTCCTTACTTTGAATCATCTTCCAAACACTCTACCAGTACCCTAATCCATGTCTCACTAAATGCTTCTGGGAGAATGCATAAGAAGACGGTACCAGATGAAGTTCTAGAGAACAGTGGGATTCTGGTATTACATCCCTTGACAGTTGAGTGGCAGCAGGAACTTTTTCTAGGGGTAAGTACTATGGGGATAACCCCTGTAACATCCAATTACTAGGATTCTTATCTGTGGTAGATTTAAATGATGTACATATGGAAGTGAAAGTATTGGCTCTAGCTGCAGCAATTCAAAAATATGTAGATAATGATAACTATAAAGATGGTAGAGAGCCAAGCATTTGTCACTTGGGCTAGAAGGCCTGAAATAGAAAATGATATTTTCAAATCAGTCAGCTATCAATTTAGGGTGCATCACAAATCCAAAAATATTATATGGAAGCATTGAAGAAACCCTTATTTCCTACTGCAGAAGAGGAGACCATACTGAACACAAAGTTCAAGATTTGATCTTAAGGTAGGCGAACCATAAAGAAATTTAAATATGCAGCTCTAGAAGGTCTTCTGTGCTAAAGTAAAGGCCTTGCTAAGGAAGGATCTAAATCCTGAGGTCAGGAATGTGAATATTTGAGTGGACATGTTTGAGAACACTGAACCCACATTGCCTTAAATCTTCAGGCTTCCAGAAGTGATGGTCTCTCCTAGTCCCCTTTATTGAAGTCCATCATTCTCACACTGCTTGGGTAAAAAAGCCCCACCTGAAGCACATGCTTCACAAGATGATGTGTGTCCTCTTCAGGGTCTGTCCTGACTTTTCCTCATTGCTTCTAGACCAGTAATATGGATCAGACTTCAGGACTGTAGGAAAATTTGAGATCCCTGTAGGAAGATATAGCTTATTCATTGAAAGGGCAGCAAGATACAGTCAATATGTTCTAGCAGGAATTTGTGGAACTCATATATCTTAAAGGTATTGGTGGGGGAAGGGTGATTTATTTAAATGGTAGCACTGTCACATAATTTAAAATTTTATGTCCCTGAAAGGGTGCAATAGAAGCGTCCACACAATGGAATAAATTAGCTAAAGTTGCCAGAGCTGCCTCACATCAATTGAGGAAAGAAAAAGACTTGTGCATGTTGAGTAGTTTCACTATTTATGGCTGGAGTATCCATTATCTGACTGTGTTCTTTACAAGGCTGTCCCTTTGCTAAAGTTCTAAGGAATTCATTACTGAAAAGAGCAATGGAATCACTCAGAACCTCAGGGGAGTCTGTCCTGTGTAGACAAGGTATGATGGTTGGAGATGCTGCCATGGAATTGGGCTACTTATTGCCAAAGGAAATGAGATTATGGAATAGAAGAAGCCAGATGGCTATCTTTAATAGTCAAGTGTAAGGTGAATACAATTACTGTGATGTGTACAAGGGCATATTGGCAACCAAGGTGTTTTGGCCTTCAGGAATCTATAGTGATGCATAACTAATCACAATGTTCATAGTGGGGAGATAGATAGGCAGCCAGTGAGCCATTATTTCTTTACTAATAATGACCCTGAAACATGATCAGGAAGAGGCGAGCAAAATGCTTATATTAGCTGCCACAAGGAAAACCCACAGTCCCATGTCAAGTTTCCAGATTTGAGCTAGTTCTAGGACCCGGAGTCCATCTCATTAGGGGGAAGCTAGTTGCCCTTGAGGAAAGTCCTACAGTCACATATAGTATTTTCAAAACTATTACTCAAATTCTTTCCCCAAACTGTTAATTTATTAGACTAAATGGACACTAAGAAAATAAAAATACTTAGATGTTTTGAGGGCTATTATGCACAGGGTCTGAGCTGAACCCTGGTACCTGGGACATAAAACACCATCAAGTCCTCTTGGGAAGGCAGTCTCATGACACCCACCACTATTGCATCAATGCCTCACCTATATATATTCACACCTGGGGCCTCCTAGAAAATTTCCCATGATCAGCTGATGGAGAAAGATAAAGCCCAGGTTCAATTTGTAATTGAGTTTTCTAAGTTAGTAAAAGCTGAAAAAGCCTGATGATACACTACATTTTTACTCAGGGGTAGCTTCTAGAGATAGTGAGGAGAAATCCTCCCAATGGACAGAAATTTGAGTGGTATACTTTAGACCATCAACTTTGTATGGAGACAGAATTGATCCAAAATAGGGTTACACATGAACTCTTGGGTAGTGGAAAATGGCTTAGCTGAATGGTCGGGGGCTCATAAAGAGGAAGATTGGAAGTTGGGACAAAGAACTCTTGGGAGAAGGAAAGTGGATGGATGTATAATTGCTATAGTTTGCAAAAGGAAATCAATTCTCTTTATGGCTCAACTTCAAAACCCCTCATTGCTTCTAGACCTACAAATGTATTCAAATCCCTGAATGATTGGGGGATCAGGTTGGGGAATGGGGCAACTACAAAGTGCAAAATGAAAGAAGAGGGCTTATAGTCAAAATAAGATTTTGCTAATTTGTATTGGGAAAAACTGGGGAATATATGTGGAAATAGACTCTGATGGTTGGACCAGGGAGAGAGTAAGATAAGTTTGATCAGGCTGTGTTAATTGATATGGTGCCTTACCCAGGATTCTTTATTAAGCCAAAAATAATTTTTTTTAAACCATATTGTTGAAGACACCTGTCCCTGGCAGTCTGGGTATAGGTGTGAAGAACTTCATTTCTAACCTTTTGGATCTTATCTTTTAGATTTTTCCATGACCACACCCCACTTTAGGACCATCATAACCTCTTTGTTTTTAAACACTGAAAACATATTATTTTCCCTAGAAATTATGGTACATGATGTCTATTATATTTTTAGGGAAATCAGAAAGCAGCATTAAGGGGATAAAAGTAAACCTTGGGGTGATATGCTGATTCTGTGGCAGAATATACCAAGATTGAGTAAAAGTGTAGATAATCGAGAAAGTGAGAGATTCTCGGTGGTGGTATCACATTGTCACAAATGTATATACAGAAGACAGGTGATGCATGAATAGAGGACATTGCCATTACCAGCCTGTAGCCAAATTCTGGGCAAATTTACCCTTTGCCTGGTTTTAATTACATGCTAAATGGGATCATTGTCATTGCCTGCACTTTCTTCTATAGAAATTCTTAAGCAGTATTTGAGTAATTTAGGACAGTTAATCTCAGCCCTTATTAAGAAAGCAGTAGAATAAAGAGTGCAAGTCTCTTCTGATTCTGTCTATAGTATTCCTACATGGCTTATAAAAGACACTGCACAGCTGACTGCTGACTATTGAATTTTAAAAGTACTTCCATTGATAGCCTTTGCTATGCTAGGCATGTGGACAACATTTCAAGAATTCAGCAGGTTAAAGGTGACTGGTTAGCTAAAGGTGACTTGGTTTTTGTATCCTATTTTGGAAATAGAGTCAAGTATAGAGTTCATCTTCATGTGAGATGAACTCCATAATGCAATTACTGTCCTTCTGTAAGGGTACCCGAATTCTCTAGCATACTGTCACAACCTGATAGGATGAGATTTAGAAATGAACACTTTCAAAATAAGTTGATTCATTACATTGGTAATATGATAATTTCCTCTTTGGAAGAGGAAGTCAAGGGCACTTATAAATTATAATGCTCAGAAGTAGTCAAGGATGGCTGATTTAGGGTCAAGGCCAATCAGGCAAATATCCAGGAATATCCCAAGCTGAAGCCTAGAGGGATATTTGACAAATAGTAAAGAACAAATTACTGTCCCTTCTGGGTCCTGCTAATGAGAAAACGATACAAGGTCTTATGGAGCTATATAAATTCTGTGGACACATATACTGCATTTGAGTCCTGTCCTCTGTAGTATAGAGTGACTAGGGGGGGAAAAAGACTAAATTCAAGTGAGTTGGAACAAAGGAAGTCTTTGAGGATATGTAAAGGGTAATATACAAGGTGCACCTCTGGGACTGTATAATCTTAATGGTCCAAGGATTTTCTATGTGTATACTACTAAAACTCAGAGACTGGATTTATTAGTAGAAGTCTTAATTCTGACACTAAATGGCAGCTACTGGTATTCTGAATTAGAAGATTATGTTATAACTTGGTACAAACCATTGAGACATAGTTACTAGTATGATTTTAAGCTCTGGTGGAAACAGGTCATATGGCTAAAGGACAATTACCAAGGTATATATTTTAATATGAGTGATGTTAGACATTCAAATAAAGAAAGGGATGTATAACAGAGTTCCTTGAAAAATGTAAACATTATACTTACGAATATGCTGAAATAGAGCAAGGGCATCATATTCATGAGCAGGTAACCTTTCTCTACCTCTAGGATCAATGATAGAACACCCTTTCCTGTTTGTGAGTGATTTGAATTGTATGACTCTCTTCCCACTGACGTGTAATAGGCTGCTTGTTCCACCAGTGGGAGCTCTTGTACTGAAAAAGGACGCTTATGGAAATCTGCTGCTATTTGCCCAGTGGCTAATTTGCTTTTAGCCCAGCTATTTCCCTAGTTGAAAACGGCAAAGGTACAGACATTTTTAACAATATTTGTTCCCTCAGTACATGAGCATAGAATGTCTTTCATTTCTCTGGGTCGTCTTCACTTTCTTTCATCAGTGTTTTATAGTTTTCAGAATACAGGCCAAAAGACCTCTTTGCTTAAGTCTATTCCTAGATATTTTGTTATTTTTGATACACTTGTAAATGAGGTTGTTTTAATTTCTCTTTCTGCTGCTTATTAGTATATAGAAACGCAACAGATTTCTATATATTGATTTTTTATCCTGTGACTTTACTGAATTCATTTACCAGTTCTAGTAGTTTTTTTGGTGAAGTCTTTGGGGTTTTCTATTTATAATATCATATCATCTGCAAATAGTGTAAGTTTTACTTCTTATTTACCAATTTGGATGCCTTTTTATTTCTTTTTGTTGTCTTATATCTGTGGCTAGGACTTCCCATGCTATGCTGAATACAAGTGGTGAAAGTGGGCATCCCCTATGATCCAGTAATCACACTACTGGGTATTTACCCCCAAAATACAAAAACACTAATTCAAAGGGATACATGTACCCCTATGTTTACTGCAGCATTATTTGCCATAACCAAATTATGGGAGCAGCCCAAGTGTCCATCGATAAGTGAATGGATAAAGAAGATGTGGTACATACACACACACACACACACACACACACACACACACACACACACAGAGAAGAATATTATTCAGCCTTTAAAAAGAATGAAATCTTGCTATTTGCAACAACATAGATGGAGCTAGAGAGTATAACGCTAAGTGAAATAAATCAGAGAAACACAAATACTATATGGTTTCATTCTTGAGTGCAATGTAAGAAACAAAACAAATGAGCAAAGGAAAAAAAAAAAGAAAGACAAAGCAAGAACAGACTTTTAACTATATAGAACAAACAGATGGTTACCAAAAGGAAGGTTGGTGGGAAGTGGGTGAAATAGGTAATGAGGATTAAAGAGTACACTTATCATGATGAGCACTGATTAGTGGGTAGAATTGTTGAATAACTATATTGTAACCCTGAAACTAATATAACAATGTATATTAACTCTACTAGAATTAAAATACATTTTAAAAAGAAAGAAAAAGTAAAGGTAATTGTGCACAATGAGCTGAACTGAAAGCAGTGCATGGAGCAATATAAAAAGAACTGAATCTTGCTCCAGATCAAAGTCCTAACTGACATAAAATGCTATATAAAAAAGTGTGAGTATTACAAACCTTTCGTCAATAGCCAAAGGCCCAAGGGGTATAGCTAATAAATATTTAATGGATGAATAATAAAGAATACTGTATGTGAAGAACACAACTATGGAAGGCCTGTGAAATTTCAGAAAGAAATTAAAGTAGATAATATTGATACTCACCAAAAGAACCCAATTATTGTTTCAGAGAATGGGAATGCCAAGACGATGTCTTGGTCCACTGCCTGTAGGTAGCCACTTGGATACATGAAATGAGGCATGGTCATGTCCAAGTCATACAATAATGAGCTTACAAAAACATATTCCACTGTCATCCACCAAAGTCACTAATGTGGAAGTTACTAGTATAATTTCCTGAATGTTAGCAACAAATAAATCCCTTGAAATTGGCCTCAGGAAAGTCCCCCAATAAAGGATTGACCAAAGCAGACAGGTGAATGACATAGGGTCACTACTAATGTTTCTGAAGGATTCAAAAGGATTTTAACAAAAATAGACATTATTTCTTACTCTTTAACAGAACAGCAGCTAGAACACCATTAAGGTCTTAAAAATAGCCATTTTATGTCAATTTGGAGCCATAAGCTACACCTCATTGGATCAAGGAACACATTTCACCATGACTATTATACAAAAATGGGTCAAAAGAACACTTAACACCTATGGAGCAGTGACTTAATTGAACAACAAGAATGGGAAATTTAAACATTTTTATTAAAGACATAGTAAGATCATAAAGGGATTCCTAGCTGAGTTGGGTGAATGTATGCCTCATGAGAAAATGAAGAGTGGTAAATGTAGAACTCTTTTAAAGAGAAATCTGGATATTGGGAGGGTTTTTTGTTGTTGTCATTGTTTTTGTTATCAGCTCCAATGTCCCAGGCCCTGGACTACATTTGCATATTTGAAGTAAAGGGGACATAGCTTCTCAAAATAATCTATCTACTATTCTTTTGAATCAGACTGCATTTATTCCTAAGGTAAATCTGGGTTGAATGTTGATTTTGCCTTATGCATCAAAAGTAGAATTGATTGTAAGTTCCACCCTATAATAATCTTATGATGATTTACCTCTCCAACTCTAACATCTCTCTCTGGGGAATGGATAAGGAGACGTTTTGATGAGGTTCCTATTGCTACCTTATAAGATTTCTTTTTTTTTTAAAAATCATTTATAAGATGCAGCATCTTCTACCCCTTTACTGTCAGCCTTTCTGTACCTGATATTTAAGGTGCAACTCTTCTAGGTAGCATTTAGTTGATAATCTCTTTTAGTAAGTGAATTTGTCCATTTACATTTAACATAATTACTGATGTAGTTGGATTTAACTTCCCACCTCACCACTGTCACACCTGCTCTATATTCCTTTTTCTCCCCCTTCTTGCCTTCTTTTGGATTTATCCCCACCCCCCTTTTATTTATCACTCTATTCTTTCCTTTCTATTAGGAGGCAATCTTTCGTTTTAATTGTTACCCTGGATATTACCACATGCATCCTATAAATTAGTACTTTTACCACTTCCTGGGCAATATACGGATCTTTGCATAGTTTTAACACTTTTTACCCATCTCTAACTTTTTGTGTTGTTATTGTCATGTATGTTGATTATATGTATGTATATACATATACATATATGTATGTGTGTATATAACCCTCGAGACATTATTGTTTCTATACAGATCAATATTCATGTAAACTTACTCACATATTCAAACTTTCAGCTGCTCTTAATTCACTCCTCGATTTCAATGTTCCCAGTTAGGAACATATTCCCTCTATATAAGGAAATCCTTTCAGTATATCTGTTGTAAAAGTATACTGGTGCTAAGTGTCTTTAGCTGTCATGTGTCTGAAAATATTTCCCTTTCAATTTTTTTGAAAAGGCAGACTTTTAATAACTGTTTATATTACTAGGTTAAGTCATGAAGTTACAAAGTAATTAGAAATTTTTGAGAGTATTATTGTTTAAAAAAAAGGTCTCATTCATTATATATGCAATGTCTAGTATTTTGTCAATATACTACTGTTCAAAAGGTCCTGGCCAGAAAAAATCCCAAACAAAACACTCAATCCAATGTTTTAAGTCCCACTTTGTTAGTTAAGCTTGTGTGCATTTGAGGCCTCTTAAAAGAAAAGAGACACAAAATCAAACAATGCTTAAGCTGTCAGCCAGACAGGGAGACCAAGTAGATTTTTTCTGGGTTACTCTACTTGAATTATTATTGGTCAATTACTCAGCACAATAGATCCCTAGAGAAATGAAAAATCAACATGGTAAGGAGGTCACTGCATTATTTGGACTGCATGTCATAATTATATTTAGCAAACTCAGATAGCCACAATAAAAATAGCCTCCATCATCTGCAGTTATGAAGATAACAATTCTCCATCTTCCTTTTTATTTTTGCTGGACAACAATACAGAGCTGATGAGCTATAAGTAATACTGTTTTATATAATAAAATACTAGATTTTTCCATTTATGTTTGTTAAGTGCTTACTGTCTGACTCAAGGTTAGGCTTGTTAAATGATTAAAGGCAATTTTATTACAGCAGTATGTACTTGTATCATTCTAAGAGAATAAAAGGCATTGAAGAAACAGCTTTTATTTTTGTTTACAACCTGTAAAATTGAGTTATTTTGCTGATGTGAAATAATAATAACTAATTTTAGGACAACACTACCTTATGAAAATGCCATATGCCTGCTTTTTAAATGCATCAAAATTATAGCATGTTCTATCTCAGACTTGGCCACAGTAAAATTATGCAAACAACTGATTGCTCAGCTGAAACAAAAGGTTATTAACATGTTGGGAACAAGCTGGGAGCTGGGAGCATATAGCTAGATGAAAAGGCTTTTTATTTAAAGGCAAAATATCCCAAGTGGCCCTCTGGCACAAGCAGTTTCTACTTTTATGCTCAGCAATGCATATGTGATCTTCCACCATTAATTTCGTCCTTTTTAAAGGGCTGATTTGGACTGACTTATTAAGAATGATATCCTTAAGAGAAAACTCTTTCTGTGGTGAACATGTGATAGGTGTGCAGAAGATACAAGTAAAGAGGATAGTGAAGAAGTCAGATATGTTTCACTTATTTGAAGGTCAAACCAGCTACACTGTACACCCTGAAGACCTTCTCAATGTTGCGGACATAGGCAGCTGCTTTCAGGTTCAATCCTAGGTTATGCTTTGTGGCTGTGTACATGATTTGCCTGGCAGAAAACCCCACAGTGTAAGGTAAACCAGAATGTAGTGTCTTTTTTCTCACATACTCTGTTTTGGAACCCTCCTGTGGATATCACCATGAAATGTTTGATGGTGCTTTCTAAATTTTCTTTCTAAACTATCTTGAACAGACATGAGAAAGCCGTAGCTAGAATCTCTTTCATATTTAAGGTCAAAGAGCCATAGCTGACTACAAACACACACACACACACACACACACACACACACACACACACACGAATATTAAGCAGGTTTTACATTCAGTATGGAGCCTGATGAGAGGCTCAATCTCAGGAGCCTGATATCATGACCTGCGCTGAAATCAAGAGTCGGATGGGTGAGTCAACTGAGCCACCCAGGTGCCCCATGATTTATAGTCTTCAGTCACTCAAAGTAAGATACCATCACTTCTTCAGCATTCAAGTATAAATCAGGAATAACCATAATGTTCCTCTTCAGCAAAATCTTATCAGCTTCTAGAGTTGTTGGTTCATTGGGAGCTTCAGCAATGATCTTGGCTTTTATTCTGGGTGCACCAGACTTGGTTACCTGCTTCTCATTGGCAGTAGGGATGAGTATGTCAGTTTGCTGGAAAGATGCTTCCTTCCTAGAGCTTTGCCTTGGAGAAACCCAGAATTGATTCATGTTGCAATTTGACTTAAAAGTTTTTAAAAAGTTTTATTTATTTTGAGACAGAGAGTAGGGAGGGACAGAGAAAGAGGGAGAGAGAATCCCAAGCAGGTTCCACACCGCACTGCTAGCACAAGGCCAGACACTGGGCTTGAACTCAAACTGTGAGATCATGACCTGAATGGAAACCAAAGCACAAACTAAGAGTCCCATGTTTAACCGACTGAGCCACCCAGGTGTCCTGATCCATGTTGCAATTTCAAGTCTTCTAGTTCCTTTTGGTCAATGCCATCTGGATTCCATATGCTCCCATTATATTCACCACACCAACACATTTAGCAAATTTATAATGTGAATATAGATTGCAAAATTGCCAAAGCCCTAAATAACAAATGTTTTATTTCCAAACCCTGGTGTCATTCCAAAAATGCTCATGGAAGAAGGTTCTCTGAGGAAGTTTTCAATCCCATGTAAAACACTGGCCATTAGCAGAGATGTCAGTGGATGAGACCCCGACAGATGGATTTACCAGCATGTGCATTAATTTGTATGTCCTATGATGCTGGCATAAGTGTCAGTAATCTAGGACATCTCTCGCTCAGATTGCCCATGTCTGAGGAAGGCATATCAATGCCAGGACCAGTAAAGCCCTTTTTTGTTGGTTCCATGGTGAACTCCCTTGTGATCTTTTTCCAGTTCCTTACTGGTATAGTTCTTGGGATTAATCTTAACACCAGCGTTAGCACCCCAAATGGCACATCAACCACAACACATTTAGAGTTATAAGGGAAGCCAAAACTTTTACTTTCCCTACATTCACATCTTCACTGTAACGGGAGAGTGTAGTGCTGGCGGTGCGGGGCCTCATAGCCCCAGGTGACCTCTGGGGAGCTGTTGTCTTTTGGGATGGGGACAGGCATGCTGAGCACATAGCTGCAGGGCCTGATGATTCGCAGGATGCCACGCACCCTGTCCAGCTTCCTCTCCTCACTTCCCTGGTTCGGGATGTGTGCAGCCAGCCTGTCCTCCAGGATGTTGGCCTCACCGTCGAAGAAGCTTTTCACCACCTTGAAGAGGTCGGGCGGTCCTCACAGCCCGACGCCTCCATGCTGTCACGTGGCCTGGTGGTTGCGCAGGCCCGCGCAACTGCAGTGTTTCCGGGGGCGGCACCAGCTCTTGGAGGCCCAGGGGAGGGGTGCCCGCTAAACTTCCGGCCTTCCCGGTAGTCTCCTTCCCTCGCGCCGCCCACCGCCTGACGGGGAGGAGTCGGCTGCACGTGAGAGCTCTTTGGAAGGCAGGCCCGCCCAGGCCAAAAAATGGAGGCGCTTAACCCAGGGCCCTTTCTTGCCCCACTCTTGGGTCGTCCCTGAATGGAGAGGGGGTCTGCAGGCTTAAGGAATTCAGCCCACCCAGGCAAGCTGGGGGTGCTCTGAGGCGTGGGGCGCGCCCCCCGTGGAAAGAGGGCTGCGAGCCCCGGAGGTGGACCTGAGGCTGTGCGGCAGCGGATTCTGAGGGCCTAGATGTTGGGAACCAGAGTCACACCGTGTGTTGGCCTCCAGACTCGCAGGACCCTCCCTCTGTGGAGAGTGACGGGTGGGAAGGAAGCCAAGTAGGGCCCCCTAAAGCCCAAGCCCAAGCCCAAGCCCAGGCCCGGGCCACAGTTGGTTGTGCCTACAGGTGGTGTTTTTTTTTTTTAAAGGTATATTTGTCCTTTGTCTCCGTCTGTTCTAAAAATTCTTTGTCTTGGGTTTTCAGTAGTTTATTTTGAAGTGCTGAGGTGTGGTTTCTTTTGTATTTATCCTGCTGGAGGTTCGTTGTAGTGATTAGCCAACTCTCATCTTCAGAACCACAATTAGGCTTTGTAATGTACATGTTCTGGAAAGTATATTTGACAACAGACTTCTCTTAGGTTCAGGCACTAAGGGGAGACTGCTTGCTGTTTCTGTTAACACCCCAGTAGTAGCTGGGGTTCCACTTTCCAGCTTTTTGCCCCTAGCTCTAAGGATGTTAGTTACTTCCCGTAATTACTACCTCTGTATCACCATAATGTGCCCTTTTTGTTTGTTTTTTCAAGTTAGTAAAGGTACTGAGCAGAACTCAGTGATTTATCTCTTACATATAACACCCAGTACTCATCTG
Source organism: Suricata suricatta (assembly GCF_006229205.1). NCBI lineage: Eukaryota > Metazoa > Chordata > Mammalia > Carnivora > Herpestidae > Suricata > Suricata suricatta. The sequence goes on from NC_043709.1 coordinate 64,998,339, forward strand.
GACAAGTGCCTGCCTATATTCCCATCACCCATTTAACCCATCCCCCTACCCACCTCCCCTCCAACAACCCTCAGTTTGTTCTCTGTATTTGAGTCTCTTATGGTTTGCTTCCTCATTCTTTTTATCTTATTTTTCCTTCCCTTTCCCTATGTTCATCTGTTGTGTTTCTCAAATTCCACATAGGAGTGAAGTCATATGTGTCTTTCTCTGATTGATTTAACTTTGCTTAGCATAACATACTCTAGTTCTATCCATGTTGCTGCAAATGGCAAGATTTCGTTCTTTTTCACCACCAAGTAGTATTCCATTGTGTGTGTGTGTGTGTGTGTGTGTGTGTGTGTGTATACACACACACATGACCATAAACATCTTCTTTATCCATTCATCAGTCAATGGACATGTGGGCTCTTTCCATAATTTGGTTATTGTTGATAATGCTGCTATAAACATTGGGGTGCATGTGCTCCTTTGAATCAGCATTTTTGTATCCTCTGGATAAATACCTACTAGTGCAATTGCTGGGTTGTAGGGTAGTTTTATTTTTAATTTATAAAAATGTTTATTTTGAGAGAAAGAGAGTGCACTCATGAGCAGGGACAGGGCAGAGAGAGAGGGAGAGATAGAATCTCAAACAGGCTCTACACTCTCAGCACAGAGCCTGATGCAGAGCTCACACTCATGAACCACAGATCATGACCTGAACTGAAATCAAGAGTCAGATGTTTAACTGACTGAGCCATTTTTAATTTTTTGAGGAATCTCTATACTATTTTCCAGAGCCAAAGTCAGGTGTTTAACCCAGGCACCCCTGATGGTTTTTAAAAACTTGTTTTGTTGCTGTAATGTGTTCTGCTTATTATTTTACTGATGTTATGACAAATTTTCACTCCTGGCATTAAATTCTATGTTGTATAACTTTTAGTATGTTATGGTCATTTGTCTAGATTTTGTTTAGGAAGGAAAGAGTTAAAAAACTACCCTTTCTGTCATGTAATATGTGCATTTGTATGTTCAAAGGCTACCATCTTTGATAAAATCCTAAATACTCCTTTTTTTGTATGAAATAATTTTGGATGAGATGGCTTTTTCAAGTCTGGAGAATAGCTATGTTTAAATTATAGACTGTGAGGACCATCTAGATCACAGGATATTAGAAACAAAAGGAGCCTTCAGCATTTTCTAGTTATGCCTCATTATTTACAGGGGAGGAAACTGAGGTCCATAATGCAGAATAACTGAGTTAAAGTCAAAGTGGGTTTATGACCTTATAATTCATATTTTCTTCTAATCTACAGTGCTGTTCTCTGAACCAAACTTGGACATCTGATCACTATATCCCTCTACCCAGTAAGAACCGATAAAGTAAGTGTCTTTTACATCACATTTATTTTACTGGTTGGTTGGTTGCTGTTTTTTTTGCTTGGCAATTGTGATGTGCTTGGGTCTCATTCAATTTCGAAGTTCCCAGGTGCAGCCACAGATCCTGATATCTCTGCTCATGAGCATCAGTTGCTCTTTTGGGTCAGAGGTGATGTCGGCCGAATAACTTTTTTTCAGACAACCTAAGCTGTGCGCTAGATGTCATTGTCACATGAATGGAAATAAAAGAAATTTGGTCCACTAGGCAGGTGGCACTGCCTTCATGATCCTATATCAAGATATGTAACATGAAGTAAGGGAGGTGATCTGGCTGTATGTCGTAACCCGATGGCCGGGGCTGCTCGTCCCTGGCGATCGTGATCTGCGGTACCTGTTTCTTCTGCCCCGACCCGGCAGGGCGGAGAATCGTCCCGGGTCCTTCTCCTGAGGGAGGGAGAGAAAAAGGGGGCAGGAGAGGGAGACACAGAGAGTAAAGACAGAACTCACGGTTCTCCGATCAGGCGAAAGAGCTCGTTTATTCAAAGAACTGTTCTTTATATAGTCTTCAGGGGGGGAAGACAAGGCAAGCTGACCTAGGCAGGCTACAGAGTCAAATGCATATCAAAGAAGTGCCCCGACTTTGCCTCAGCAATCTTGGGGGATGGAGAACTAACACTGAATACGGTTTTGATCTTTTGTGTGCCTTGGCCACTCCCGTCTAGCTCAGCAAGACAGTCGCCAAAAGTTATTTTGACCAGGAAATGGCAATCTCCAGCCTCCAGATGCAAATCTTGTTTACTGGCTCACTCAACGGAGGGATAATCCTTGCCTGAGGCAGACAGAAAACTTGGCGGGCCCCGACTGTTGTATACCATCTTTCTATGCAGTGTTCACTCTTTGCTGTCTTTCATTGCTGCCCATGTGGTACTGAAGAGAAAGGATGCTGCTCCCTGCCTTAATTTCTGAACCAAATTGAGTTTTGAATGATGACAGAGGTTTTGTAAGTGTATGTGTTCTTTCAGAAAGATGTAGTCTTACTGCCAAAATATTGGAACATTTTGTATATTTTGCTGATATAT
>NC_043709.1:65000876-65009838 GCF_006229205.1 Suricata suricatta
GGTGCTGTATTTTGTCAAATGCTTTTTCTGCATCTATCGACAGGATCATATGTTTTTTTCCCTTCTTTTGTTAATGTAATGGATCACATTGATGGATTCGCAGATATTGAACCAGCCCTGTAACCCAGGAATGAATCCCACTTGATCATGATGGATAATACATTTTATGTGCTGTTGAATTCGATTTGCTAGTATCTTGTTGAGTATTTTTGCATCTGTATTCATTAAGGATATTGGTCTGTAGTTCTCTTTTTTTGCTGGGTCTTTGTCTGGTTTGGGTATCAAGGTGAAAAAGTTTTTAATGTTTATTTTTTTGAGAGAGAGAGTGAGAGAGAGAGAGAGAGAGAGGTGCAGAGAGAGGGGGAGAAACAGAATCTGAAGCAGGATCCAGGCTCTGAGTTGTTACTGCAGAGCCTGACGTGGGGCTTGAACTTGTGAACCGGCACTGAAGTTGGCTGCTTAACTGACTGAGCCACCCAGGCCCTCCTGATTGTAGTTTTGATTGGCATTTCCCTGATGATGAGTGATGTTGAGCATCTTTTCTTGTGTATGTTGGTCACCTGTATGTCTTCTTTTAAGATATGTCTATTCATGTCTTCTGCCCCTTTTTAAATATGATTATTTGTTTTTTTTGGTATTGAGTTGTATAAGGTCTTTATATATTTTAGATACTAACCCTTTATTGGATATGTCATTTGCAACTATCTTTTCCCATAGGTTGCCTTTTAGCTTTATTGTTTCCTTCACTGTAGAAGCTTTTTATTTTGATGTAGTCCCAATAATTTTTGCTTTTATTTTCTTGCCTCAGGAGACATATCTAGAAAAATATTGTTATTTCCAATGTCAGAGAAGTTACTGCCTTTGCTCTCTTCAAGGATTTTTATGATTTCAAGTCTCACATTTAGGTCTTAAATCCATTTTGAATTTATTTTTGTGTAGGGTGAAAGTGGTCCAGTTTCATTCTTTTGTATGTAGCTGTCCAGTTTTCCCAATGCCATTTGTTGAAGAGACTTATTTTTCCCATGTATATTCATTCCTCAGGTTTATTTTTCTGCATGTCACTGTCCAGTTTTCCCACCACCACTTACTGAAGAGACTGTCTTTATTCCATTGGATATTTTTCCTGCTTTGTCAAAGATGAGTTGGCCATACATTTTTGGTCCATTTCTGGGTTCTCTATTCTGTTCCATTGGTCTGAGTCTGTCTTTGTGCCCGTACTGTATTGGCCTGATGGTTACAGCTTTGTAATACAGCTTGAAATTTGGGATTGTGATGCCTCCAGCTTTGGTTTTCTTTTTCAAGATTACTTTGGCTATTCAGAGTCTTTTCTGGTTCCATACAAATTTTAGGATTGTTTGTTCTGGGTTTGTGAAGAATGCTTGTGTTATTTTGATAGGTATTGAATTGAATAGGTAGATTGCTTTGGGTAGTATTGACATTTTAACAATATTTGTTCTTCCTATCCAGGAGCATGGAATATTTTTCAATTTTTTGTGTCTTTTTCAATTTCTTTCATAAGCTTACTATAGTTTTCAGTGTATAGATTTCATCTTTGGTTAGGTTTATTCTGAGGTATTTTATAGTTACTGACAATTGTAAATGGGATAGAGTCCTTGATTGCTCTTTCTGTTGCTTCATTATTGGTGTATAGGAATGCAACAAATTTCTGTACATTGATTTTATATCCTGCAACTTTACTGAATTCTTGGATCAGTTCTAACAGTTTTTGGTGGAGTCTTTTGGGTTTTCCAGATAGAGTATCATGTCATCTGCAAAGAGTGAAAGTTTGACCTCCTCCTGGCTGATTTGGATGCCTTTTATTTCTTTGTGTTGTCTGATTGCTGAGGTTAAGACTTCCAACACTGTGTTGAATAACAGTTGTAAGAGTGAACATCCTTGTCTTGTTCCTTACCTTAGGGGGAAAGTCTCAGTATTTCCCCAATGAGGATGATATTAGCAGTGCGTCTTTCATATGTGGCTTTTATGATCTTGAGGTATCATCCTTCTATACCTACTTTCTTGAGGGTTTTTATCAAAAAGGAGCTATATTTTGTCCAATGCTTTCTCTGCATCTATTGAGAGGATCATCTGGTTCTTGTCCTTTCTTTTATTGATGTGATGAATCACATTGTTTTGTAGATATTGAACCAGCCCAGCATCTCCGGTATAAATCCCACTTGGTCATTGTGAATAATTCTTTTAATGTATTGTTGGATCCCATTGGCTAATATCTTGTTGGGGATTTTTGCATCTATGTTCATCTGGGAAATTGTTCTGTAGTTCTCCTTTTTAGTGGGGTCTGGTTTTAGAATCAAGGTAATGCTGGCTTCATAGAAAGCGCTTGGAAATTTTCCTTACATTTCTATTTTTTGGAACAGTTTCAAAAGAATAGGTGTTAATTCTTCTTTAAATGTTTGGTAGAATTCCCCTGGAAAGCCATCTGGCCCTGGACTCTTGTTTTTTGGGGGATTTTTGATTATTAATTTGATTTCTTTACTTGTTATGGGTCTGTTCAAAGTTTATATTTCTTCCTGTTTCAGGTTTATAGTTTATATGTTTCTAGGAATTTGTCCAGATCTTCCAGATTGTCCATTTTATTGGCATATAATTGCTCATAACCTCTTATTGTTTTTATTTTTGCTATGTTGGTTGTGGTCTTCTCTTTCATTCTTGATTGTATTAATTTGGGTCCTTTTTTCTTTTTGATCAAACTGGCTAGTAGTTTATCAATTTTGTTAATTTTTTCAAAGAATCAGCTTCTGCTTTCATTCATCTGTTCTACTGTTTTTTGGTTTTGATAACATTGATTTCCGCTCTAACCTTTAATATATCCTGTCCTGTGCTGGTTTGGGGTTTTATTTGCTGTTCTTTTTCCAACTCTTGAAGGTGTAAGGTTAGGTTCTCTGAGACCTTTCTTCCTTCTTTAGGTAAGCCTGAATTGCTATATCCTTCTCTCTTATGACTGCCTTTGCTGTGTCCCAGAGGTTTTGAGCTGTGGTGTTATTTTCATTGGCTTCAATGTAGTCTTTAATTTCCTCTTTAACTTCTTGGTTAGCTCGTTTATTCTTTAGTAGGATGTTCTTTAGTCTCCAAGAATTACTTATCTTTCCAAATTTTTTCTTGTTGATTTTGAGTTCCATAGCATTCTGATCTGAAAATATACCTGGTATGATCTTGATTTTTTTGTGCTTGTTGAGGGATAATTTGTGTCCCAGTATGTGACCTACTCTGGAGAACATTCCATGTGCACCGGGGAAGAATGTGTAAGGAAAGCAATAGATTTGTGTACATTGATTTTATATCCCATGATTTTACTGAACTTTCAATTCTACTAGTTTTTTTTTTTTTTGGTGGAGTCTTTAGGTTTACGTAAAGTACTATATACTTTGTATATAGTATCATGTCATCTACAAATAATGAGAATTTTACTTCTTCCTTACCAATTTGGAGCCTTTTATTTCTTTATGTTGTCTAATTGCTGTGGCAAGGACTTCTAATACTATGTTGAATATCAGTGGTAAGAGTGGATATTTCTATCTTGTTCCAGACCTTAAGGGAAAAGCTCTCAGATTTATCACCATTGGTTAAGGTTCCCAGGGGTTTTTCACATAAGGCCTTTATTATGTTGAGGTATGTTCCCTCTACACCTGCTTTGCAGAGGTGTTTTATCATGAATGGATGTTATCCTTTATCAGATTTTTTTCTGCATCTATCCAAATGATCATATAATTTTATCCTTTCTTATCAATGTGACATATCACCTTGGTTGTTTTGTGAATATTGAACCAACCTTGCATGCTTGGAATAAATCCCACTTGATCATGATATATGATTTTTTAAAAAATATGTTTTTAGATTCAGTTTGCTAATATTTTGAGGATTTTTACATCTATATTTGTGAGAGATATTTGCCTGTATTTTTCTTTGTGGTGTCTTTATCTTATTTTGGTATCAAGGTGATAACAGACCTATTGGAATGAATTTGGAAGTTTTCCTTAGTCTTCTATTTTTAAGAATAGTTCGAGAATAGGTATTACATCTTCTTTAAATATTTGATAGAATTCACCCATGAAGCCATTTGTTCCTGGAATTTTGTTTTTTGGGAGTTTTTTGATTACTGATTCAATTTTATTGCTCTTAGTTTGTTCAAATTTTGTATTTCTTCCTGCTTTAGTGTTTCTAGGAATTTATCCATTTCTTCTAAGTTGCCCAATTTCTTGGCATATAGGTTTTCATAATATTCTGTTATAATTGTTTGTATTTCTTTGGTGTCAGCTGTTATTTCTCCTCTTTCATTAGTGATTTTGATTATTTGGGTCCTCTCTTTTTTTGATGAGCCTGGCTAGAGGTTTATCCATTTTGTTGAACTTTTCCAAGAATCAGCTTTTGAGTTTCATTGATTATTTTTTTTTTAGTTTCTATTTCATTTATTTCTCCTCTTATCTTTATTATTTCTTTCCTCTTGCTGGTTTTAGGTTTTATTTATTCTTCTTATTCTACCTTCTTTAGGTATAGGGATGGGTTATTTGAGATATTTCTTGCTTCTTAAGGTAGACCTGTACTGCTGTTAACTACCCTCTTTAGAACCACTTTTGATACATCCAGAGGTTTTGGATTACTGTGTTTTCATTTTTGTTTATTTCTATTTACTTTTGGATTTCTTCTTGATTTCTTGCTTAACTCATTCATTATCTAGTAGCATGTTGTTTAATGTCCATGTTTTTGTAGTTCTTCCAGATTTTTTCTTGCAGTTTATTTCTAGTTTAATAGCATTGCAGTCTGAAAGATGCATTGTATGACTGATCTTTTTGAATTTGTTGAGACTTGTTTTGTGGCCTAGTATGTGATGTGTTCTGAAGAATATTCCATATTCCATACATTTGAAAGAATGTATATTCTACTGTTTTCAGAAGGAATGTTCTGAATATGTTTGTTAAATGTATTTGGTCCAGTGTGTCACTGTTTTTTTTGTTGATGTTCTGTTTGGATGATATATTCATCAACGAAAGTGGGATGTTAAAGTCCCCTACTATTATTGTATTACTACCGATTATTTACTTTATGTTTGTTATTAACTGTTTTATGTATTTGGGTGCTATTGTGTGGGGTGTATAAATATTTACAATTGTTGTATCTTCTTGTTGGTGTCCCCTTTTTATTATATAGTGTCTTTGTCTCTTTTTACAGTCTTTGTTTTAAAATCTAGTTTTTACAGTACAAGTCTTTCTATCCAGGCTTTCTTTTCACTTCCATTTTCATAATGTTTCATCATCTCCTTATTTTCATTTTATTTTTTATATTTAATTTTTTCATTCTCTTTATTTTCAATCTGTAGGTATCTTTTGGTCTGAAATGAGTTTCTTGTAGACAGCATATAGATAGGTCTTGGCTTTTTTTTTTTTTAATCTAGTCTCTGTCTTTTTTTTAAAAAAAGGATTTTTTAACATTTATTTTTGAGAGACAGAGCATGAGCAGGGGAGAGGCAGAAAGAGAGGGAAATACAGAATCTGAAGCAGACTCCAGGCTCTGAGCTGTCAACACAGAGCCCGATGAAGGTCTCAAACTCATGAACTGCGAGATCACGACCTCACCTGAAGCTGGCCACTTAACTGACTGAGCCTAACCCAGGTGTCCCTGTCACCCTATGTCTTTTGATTATTTTAGTTTATTTTCATTCAATGTAATTATTGAAAGATATGTATTTGTGGCTATTTTGTTACTTGTTTTGTGGTTGTTTCTATGGATTTACTCTGATCCTTCTTCTCTTGCTTTCTTCAGGGTTTGTTGGCTTTCTTTAGTGATATACTTGGACTCCTTTCTCTTTATTCTTTGCATACCTGTTACTGGTTTTTGATTTTTGGTTACCAATAGGTTTGTATATAACATCTTCTCCATATATTAAGTTGATTGTTGCTTAAGTTTGGACCCTTTCTTTACTCTTCCCCACTGCCATGCCTTAGGTATAAGTCATGTTGTACATTCTTTTATTTTGTGAATCCCTTGACTAATTTTTACTGAAATACTTATTTCACTGGTTTTGCATTTTTTACTTTTCATACTCCCACTTAATTACATTTCTTTTCCACTCAAAGAGCTCCCTTTAATATTTCTAGTAGGGCTGGTTTAGTAGTCATGAACTCCTTTAGTTTTTGTTTGTCTGAGAAACTCTTGGTCTCTACTTATATTCTGAATGATAGGCTTGCTTGATAAAGTATTCTTGGCTGCAAATTTTTCCCTTCCAGCACTTTGAATAGATCTTGCCACTCCCTTCTGGCTTACAAGATTTCTGCTGAAAACTGCTTATTGCTTTATGGGGTTTCCCTTGTATATAACTGTATTTTTTTTTATCTTGCTGCTTACATTTTTTTCATTATGACAATACAATTTTGTCATTTAATTGCTATTTGTCTTGGTGTGGAACTCTTTGGATCAAATATTTTAGGGGAATCTCTGTGTTTCCTGGATCTGGATATCTGTTTCCCTGTTTCCCAAGTTTTCACTTGTTAAAAATTTTTTCTTCTACCCTTTTTCTCCCTTCTTCTGAGATCCTTATAATCTAGATGTTATTATGCTTGATGAAGTCACCAACTTCTCTAAGACTGTTCTCGGTTTGCATAATTTTCTTCTTCTATGCTCAGATAGATTACTTTCCATTGCTCTGTCTTCAAGGTTATTAATTTGTTCTTCTTCATCTAGCACACTATATATTTTTCTAAGTGTATTTTTAATTTCATTTATTGTGTTCTGGGTCTCTGGTTGTTTTCTTTAAATCTGTGTGTTAAGGGTCTCACTGATGTTCTGTACCCTTTTTTCAAGTCCACTGAGTATCTTCATCATTACTTTAAATTATCTATCAGGCATATTACTCATATCCATTTGCCATTAAGTCTCTTGCTGTGGTTTGGTCCTGTTCATTCATTTGGGACATATTTCCCTGTCTTCTCCTTTTTGTCTAACTCTGTTTCTGTTTCCGTGTGCTAGGAAAGTCAGCTACTTCTCTTGGTTTTAAGCAAGATAATAGCCTTATGAAGAAGAGGCCTTGTAGTATGCTACAGTGCAGTGTCCCCCATTCCCCAGGGCCTGGCATTTCAGGCATTGTCTCCTATGTGTGTTGCATATGCTCTGCTGTTGAGTTTGGCCTCTTTTTACTTCAGTCCAGTTGTCTGCAGAGGCTCTCTTTGCCTACAGTGGGCAGTGTTTGGTCCCCAGAGGGTAGGTGGGGAGGGGGGTTCAACATGTGTGGTGAAATGGTTGTGAAATGAGACCTGCCCTGTTGATGGAACTGAGGTCCCTCAAAATGCATTCGTTGGGAGATGTACTGTGCTAATTTTCTGGGGAAGGGGGCCTGGAGCTACAGGACTCTGGGAGGAATGGATCTGCTGAAGTGAGGTGGGTTGAGGGGCTTGGTGCAAGCAAGTTGTGTAATGAGAATTGGCCCATGCTGGTTTTTATAGGTGGCCATTGTTTATGCTGGGGGATCAGGGAGGGAAATGGTACATGCCAAGTCCTTTGTTTCTGGAGGGGTCTCCCTGTGATCTCTGTGTCTCCAGGCCATGCTCTGAGATGAGCAAATAACTCTGTCTTCTGCTCTGGCATTTTTCATACTGCTGGTTCTATGCTGTATCTGCACAAGCTATTTGTTGTATCTTTTATGAGGTTGGCTTCTGAGGTGCCTGGGTGGCCCAATCGGTTAAGCGTCCGACTTCGGCTCAGGTCATGATCTCATGGTTCGTGAGTTTGAGCCCCGCATTGGGCTCTGTGCTGGCAGCTCGGAGCCTGGAGCCTGCTTCAGATTCTGTGTGTCCCTCTCTCTCTGCTCTTCCCCTGCTCAAGCTCTGGCTCTCACAAAAATAAAATAAACATTAAAAAAAAAAAAGAGGTTGGCTTCTTAACACCCTTTTTGCTATCCTAGACCTGAGTTGGCTGATTTTTTAAATTCCAAGCTTTAAGTCCCACTGGTTATAAGAACTCATGAAATTCAACCCCTTTTGCTTTCAAAAGCAAATGTTATGGGTATTTGTCCTCCCCATTCTAGGGCTTACTGGTGTGAAAATACATTTTTTGTCTTTCTCTGAACCACCAGCTCACTCCCCACCTTGATAGTCATGGTCTGTTTCACTCTCAAACTGTGTCTTACCCTTCCTTCCTGCTTTTATGTTGTCTCTTCTCTACTTTTAATTGTGGAGGGTTTTTTTTTTTTTTTGGTTTTTGTTTTTTTTGCCAGTCTTTGGATCATTTTCTGGGTTGTTCATGCTAATATGAATGTTATCTAGTTGTATCCACGGGACAAGATGAGCTTAGAGTCCTCCTACTCTGCCATCTTCCCAGCTGACCAATCCTGGCCTTTTTTTTTTTTTTCTTTTTGAAAAGAAATGAACATCTCCCATTGTTGGAGCATTGGACTTTCAAACTTTTATTAATTTTTTCTTCTAAGTCTTTCTTCTAACTCCATAATTTTTTATTCCTTTCTCATGACTTTCTTTTCTTTTTTAAAAAAATTTTAATGTTTATTTGTTTATTATTTTAAATTTTTATTTACTTATTTTTTATTTTTATAATAGTTTCTTGTCAAATTGGTTTCCATATAACACTCAGTGCCTCTTCCCACAAGTGACCCCCTCCATGACCATCATCCCCTTCCCTCCTCCCCCTCCCCCTTCAGCCCTCGGTTCGTTTTCAGTACTCAATAGTCTGTCATGATTTGTGTCCCTTGCTCTCTCCAACTCTCTTTCCCCCTTCCCCTCCCTATGGTCCTCTGTTAGGTTTCTCCTGTTTGACCTATGAGTGCAAACATATGGTATCTGTTCTTCTCTGCCTGACTTATTTCGCTTAGCATGACACCCTCAAGGTCCATCCACTCTGCTACAAATGGCCATATTTCATTCTTTCTCATTGCCATATCGTACTCCACTGTGTATATATACCACATCTTCTTGATCCATTCATCAGGTGATGGACATTT
>NC_043709.1:65009938-65028619 GCF_006229205.1 Suricata suricatta
CTGAGCTCTGCTCACATCCTTAGTTTGGAGTATAGCCAAAGAAGGAGAAGTTAGAACTTATGGGAAACTAAAGAGAGACAGTTGCAGAATATGGCCGAGGCCATCCTGGTAATTTGCACCAGACATGTGGTCATTTGCAAAGCATAGTGAATCATGGCCACCATGATTCTCTATTTAACCAGTGCTGGACTTTAGGAGTTAGCCAAGTGTCTCAGTCCCAGGGCACTGCCACTAGAGCAGGTCCTTGGTTTCTCACTTCTTGTCTCCTTTTTTTTGTATGGAAAATGAGTGCAATGAGACTTTAATTCTCATCCTATTTTGAATCCCCCCCACCTCATCTTTTAGGAAGCAGAAAACTAACAACAGCAGCAGTTATGATCATAAATCAACATTTTTACATTCTGGGTCATCAGGTGGGTAGTCCCACTGCAGAGTCCTGCAGTGACTTCTTGGAAAATCAGTCTTTCTTGGATAAAGGAGAGTATCCTTTAAGCCGAGGCAAACTTGGCTCTTTTCACCTATTGACCTTAGCAATCACCAGCCAAGAAGTTTCCTCTGTATCACATAATGGATTCTGCTTGGCTGTATTTCTGTATAATTCTGGAATGGAGATGATTGATTAGGTTTGAAGAAAGCTGAGAGGAGTTCTCTCTGGACTGGCTAGGTTTAAAGATTCACAACAAGTTTCAGACTGTCATGATCGCTGTTTTGGGTAGGGTCTTGAAAAGTGTAGAGTAGTTTTAATTCTCAAAAAGACCCCTAGACTAGTCAGAATCTCCTTTGATTTCCTCCTCCCTCTGATTCCTCCACCATATTTGAAGCAATGGGACTTGTAAACCCCTGAAATAAATCTTATTTCATTCTCACATTGGAGGATATTTCAGTGGGTTCAGTTATTTATATTCTTGGAACTCAAAGTCTGATTCATGAATCAGCAGTTTTGGCACCACATGGTACCCTTTTAGAAATCTAGAATCTCAGGCCCACGCTAGACCTACTGAATAAGAATCTGCTTTTTAACAACGTATACAGGTGATTTGTGTATGTGCAAACGTTTGAAAAGCCCTGATTTATAAATTTCTTCTTGGATGGGTAAAAGATGGAGCTCTTTTACTTATCAACACTTTAGAAGTCGTCAACAATAAGCAGGTCTGAGTCTCTCAAATCTAATAAAGAACAGGAAAGCTCCAGCATGGTTTTTTTCTATTAGCCATTATTCCTCATTTAAACTGTCAATAAATTTGGGAATGTGTAGGACAGTTTGAAGCATTAAAACATTTTTGTTAGCAACCTCTAATCCCACAGATGAATCTGGTATTTGTGCTCCTCTAGATCCTTATTAAAATACTCCAAAGAAATTCACAACAGATAGAAATGCATTAGTAATAAAACAATTTCCTATTATGAATAATGCAAGGCAGAATGGTGTCCCAAATATTGAAATTATATCTGAATGACAATCCAATTTTAATGCCTTTAATGTCTTGCTGTAGACTGGCCAGCCATAGCCAGTGGGAAAAAACAGTTCTCCTCTGTGCTAATGACAAAGTCCAATCACGTTCCACACAAGACCTTTAGAAGCAATGGGACCACTTAGCATGTTACTCTTTGAAACTCATTAGCAATTATAGGAAAATTAATAATTCCAATGGGCTTAATTTGGTATTCAAATGGATAAAACTAAATACTTCTACTCTTCAGGTTGATTCATTTATTTTTTGAGAGGTTTATTTTGAAGCTAACTCATCCCAGAGGGGCCAAATCTTTCAGAAAACTTTTTATGATATAGGAATCAAGGGCCACAGTCAAGTTGTTGTCAGACAATTTGAGTAGCTCCAAAGATAAAATAACTTTCTTTTGGATCAGAAATGGAGTTAAGATCTTTAATTTTCATAACAAAATGGTAACATTGCCTTCTTCTCATCTGAGATTTAAAGTATATGGCTTTCTCAGTACTCCCCTTAGGTTCTTGCTAGTGGATATGATTTAAATTATTCATTTTGCAGTTATCAAAAGGCTGGGATTATCTAAGGGACAGGTGGATACCGAGAAGGGTGCTGAAGTGCACAAACATGAGGAGTCTCTGAGGATTTGGGACTGGATGGGTAACAGAACAACATGGGAGAGAGCATGGGAATCCTTCACTGTCAATCAGCAATTACTCAAGGGGAGTGAAAGAAGTTTGCTCCTTTCTTAAATTCTCTATCCCTTCTTCTGCCTCTCAACATGCTGTGAAAGATGACTCCTTGTACATACTTGGTCCCAGAGGGCTTCAGTTATTGTTAGCTGTATTTCCTGTTGAAATACCAGACATATCTTGGGAATATTACCCTGACTCTCCTAGAATCAGAATAGACATACCATGAAACTGATAGAACACAAGATTTTTTTTTTGGAATTGAGATGGACACTTTAAGTCACCTTATTTTTCAGATATTCCGAAGTCTCCTTCCTCCCTACTGAGTCATTTTCAGGCCACATCTCCTATCATCTCTTGATTTATCTGGTAGGGTGACAGGTATAAATAGTCTCATATTTTTACCCTTATGAAAACCCACATAGCCTTCCTGCCCCCTAGAGTTACCTGGTGTAGTAGTAACCTTGAAGGTATTACCTAGTCTTGGTAGACAGTGATCCACCAGCTGGTCAAGAGCATTCTGAACAATAATGCCTAATTCCTCCTCCAAGATATGGTTCGTGCTAGGCAGCATTCCTGTCTCCTAGCTATAGTCCCTTCTTCTCCATTTTCCCTAGGAATGAAAAACCCCAAAGGAACCAGTCTATTTGGAAGTCTTACCCACCTTTGGTTGCACGGGGTCATCAGTGGATTTTCTGGAAAGAATGAATGATAAATCTGACGAGGCACTGGGTAGGTGATGTCAGCAAGAGGGCAGAAAAGGAAATTCCAGTCCTCATACCCCTCACAGAAACATCAATTTTGACAACTATCGTGGATGGGAATACCTCTGTGGGAAACCAGGAGTTTAGTGGGGGAGATTCCAGCACCTTGTAGGAGCAAACTATCCATAAATAGATGCATTGAAGGGGGTAAGAAAAACAGTTTCACTTTACCTGTGTCACCCTTCCCTAAGGAAAGCATTGCTCAGTGCCAAAAGAAACCCTCTCAGCCTGTGGTTTCTCCCATGGGGAAAAGTGAGCGTGAAATGAGTACCCTGATTCCCCAGCCTTGTAAGATGTTGTCGAAGAGGCCAACTTCTGCTTCACCTCACCCAGGTCACTGGAGTGATTGGCACAGCTAGTTTGGGTGGATCTGGGAATAGAGAAAAGGAGTGGCACTCACAGAAGCCACCACATGGATCTCAGAAACTAGCTCCAGATCCTACTAGTTGGTTTGTAGACTCTACCAAGAGGCCCACCCATGAACTCCATGAGTCTCCTTATCTACAGGTCCCTCTACCCCTGCAGCTGGCTGACAAATGCCCACAGCATTCTGCACACACCCCAAGATGGTGCATATAAGGCTTTGCAGATGGCACATGCAAGCATCTGCACAGTATGTAGATAGCAGCAGCTGGCGCAGTTATGTAGGAACGAGAGTAGGCATATAATCTTGAATGCTCCAGGGGAAAACAAACAGGAGGCTCCCAATACCCAGACTGGCTTTATGGGAAGAGAAGACACAAAATCCAAAACCTTCCCCAAGAGGGAAAAAGGAAGATAAGGATGAGTGCATCCATAAAAGAGGCCTGAGAGACCCCCCCCCCCCATTTTTACCTGGGCTATTGATGTAGGTCTTTGACTCCCAAAACCAGTGGGGATTGCTTCTTCAAATGCAAAGACAGCAATGGAAAAGCTCAAGGACAATGAAGAATCAAGGAAAGCAGTGTTACTAAAGGAACAAAATAAAGGTCAAGTGGCAGGCACCAAAGAAATGAAAAACTATTCAAAATAATCATATTAAAGAAGCTCAGTGAGCTGTAAGAGGTCACAGACAGCTAGTGGAAATCAGGAAAGCAATACATAAGCAAAAGGAACAGTTCAACAAAGAGATAAAACCATTAAAAAAAAAAAGAACCAAACACTTTCTGGAGCTGGAGCTGAAGAATATAATGACTGCACTTAAGGATTCTATAGAGAGCTTCAAGAGCAGACTCAAGCAGGGGAACAAAAGAAAAAAGAATGCAAAAGGGGGAAGAAAGCCTAGGTAACTTATGGGATACCACCAAATGACACAATATAGACATTTTGAGAGAAGAAATAGGGAAAGAGAAAGGGGAAGAAAGTTTATTTAACAATAATGCCAAAAAATCCCCAAATCCAGGGAGGGAAATAAACATCCTGATTCAGGATGCTCAAAAATCTCAGAAAGGCTGAGCATTGAGAAATCTTCACTGAGACATTATAATAAAATTGTGTAAAGTCAAAGACAAAGAGCATTTGGAAAGTAGCAAGAAAAAGTGAATTGCCACATACAAAGGGACTCCCAGAAGACTATCAGACTTTGCAGCAGACACCTTGCAGGCCAGAGGTGGTAGGATAAAATAGCCAACGTATTTTTTTAAGTTTCTTTATTTATTTTGAGAGAGAGCAAGGGAAGAGCAGAGAGAGAGGGAGAGAAAGAATCCAAGCAGGTCCTTCACTGTCAGCACAGAGTCTGAAAAGGGGGTCCATCTCACAAACCATGAGATCACGACCTGAGCTGAGATCAAGAGACAGATGCTTAACCAACTGAGCTACGCTGACACCCCACCAAAGCATCAAAATAAAAAAAACCTGGTAATCAAGAATACTCTACCTTCAGAAACAAATGAGAGACAAAGATTTTCCCACACAAACAGAAGCTGAGCAAGTTTATCACCACTAGACTTGGTGTACAATAAATGCAAGGGGCACCTGGGTGGCTCAGTCAGTTAAGCATCTGACTTTGGCTCAGATCATGATCTCACGGTTTGTGGGTTTGAGCCCTGTGTTGGGCTTTGTGCTGACACCTCAGAGCTTGGAGCCTGCTTCAGATTTTGTGTCTCATTCTCTCTCTGCTCCTCCCTCACTTGTGCTCTGCCTCTGTCTCTCAAAAATAAATATATATATAAAAAATTTTTAATGCTAAAGGGAGTTCTTCAAATTGAAATGAAAGGATGTTAAACAGCAGAATGAAAACATGAAAGTATAAATCTTGCTAGAAAAAATAAGTATATAGTCTATTCAGAATACTTCAATACAGTAATGTTGATGCTTAAATCATTTTTAAGGCTAGTATAACCATTAAAACCCAAGAGTATTAAACATATAGCTACAATAATTTTTTTTATGGATACACATTACAAAAAGATGTAAGTATTGGGATGCCTGGCTGGCTCAGTCAGTAGAGCATGCAGCTGTTGGTCTTTGGGTTGTGAGTTCAAGCCCCACGTTGGATGCAGAGGTTCTTAAAACAAAATCTTAAAAAAAATGTAAATATCAATAATAACATAAAATGTAGGGGAGGGGTAAAAATGTAGTTTTTGGATGCAATCAAAGTTATCAGTATATAGTTCTATACTATATAAGATGTTTATTTAAACCTTATTGTAACCACAAAGAAGTAATCTCTAGTACATACACAAAAGATAAAGAGAAAAGAAAGCATGCCACTAGAAAAATTCAACAATTCATTCCCAGTCATTTCCTAGTTTTATTAAAGTAGTAATGGGGATTGTACAACTAGTTTATTTTCTTATCAATATATAAGAGCCATTTTTGTAAAGTTTTTAATGACATTTTATTGAAATTCCAAATTCTGATTTTCTTTCACAATTCATGGTTCTTACAGAGTATACGGAAATAGAAAGAGCCCTTGGGTTTTTGACAACAAATATTAATCCTATTAGTTTAAGGTTTGTTTACTTATGGCTCATTTTAGGAAATTTCCTTTTATTGAGCATTTTTCACAAAATTTATTGACAAGTTTAATAAGTGTTTTTTGTTGTGTATTGTAGGTGATCATACTTGCCATTATAATTACTGATTAGGCTAAAATGAACTTTTTCTAAAAATGAACATTCTTATCTCCACTGAATGAACTACATTTTGTGTATGTGTGTGTGTGTGTGTTCATATATATATATTCCTGTTATAAATGTTACAATTGTATCTGCAATTTCTGAAAATATAATCCTAACTAAACAGCTTATTTTGTTCTAAAAGAAAAATTCAGCAAATCACAAAGAAAGATAGCAAGAGGTAAGGAGAGGAACAATGGAATGACAATATGTTTGGGATTCATCAAAATGGCAATACTAAGCAATTATTGCTATGTAATGATCAATGGAGAAGCATAAATTGATTAAATTATTCATTCAAAAAACTGGCTAAATAAAAAAACCAAACAATACCCAACATGCGCACGCACACACACACACACACACACACACACACACACAGATAAGAGAGAGAGAGAGAAAGGAGGGGGGAGAGGGGAGAAAGAGGAGAGAGAAAATGGTAGAATTTTAGCAGTTTATTCCTAGAAATTGGGGTTCAAGAAGATTGAACCTCCATCAACCAGGCACCGAGGTAGGTGCTTTGATCCACACTTTTCATCCTCAAACAGTCCTCTGTGAGGAAGGTGTGGGTGGAGCATTTTAGTTTTCAGCAAACTGAGGCTCTTGCATGCTAGATAATAGTAGTAAAAAAGCTGATTCCAACTCAGTCTGTTTGAATACACTTTTTATTATGACTTCTTTATAAAAGCATAAATTATTATGTCCTACTTGTTTTATACTGAGTTATTGAAAGCCTAATTACACTGCAGTAGGAAGAATTTGGAATTTGGAGACAGAAGAGTTTGTCTGAATTCCAGCTTCATTGTGTTCCAGTTCTTGGACTTTTGTCAAGTCTCTTTGCCTGTATAAATTTAGTTCCTCATGTGGAAAAAGTAGGAGAAATGATCTTTACCTTCCAGAGTTTGGAGTTGGATTATATGAAAGCCTTTGTAACTGTAAAGTTCACTTTAAATATTGTTACCACTATTTTTCAGTCTTCCACTGCCAGAACACCTATTTGTCAGCAGACATCTCTAGTGTGGTTTTTATGCTTTCTCATATAGAACTCAGAGACTCCCAATATCTACTCACTATTTTTCCTCATACTTCTGCAGCTGTCTGCAAGAGACTTCATACCCTTAGAACAGGTTTCCATTTTCCTATAAGTTTAAGGCTACTCAATTCCTGTCTCTCAGCCTTGAGGTCCAGTTGACCATTCTGAACACCTTAAAGATAGGCAGCTTGGAAACCTTGAAGACACTTTGACTCTCTTTCTTTCTGACCTCCTACAAACTCTTACATCAAAATATCTGCATACTTCAAAAGCTCAAGCCAAGTCCTAATTCCTTTCTGAAGCTTTCTTGACCCATAAGTTCACAGCAAGCCTCCTTTCTTCCAGCTTTCTGGATAGCAGTGCTTGGGTCTCATACTCAGTTTCATGGAACAGATTCTGGCCTTCCTCTCCATCCTAGTTCAAGAGAAGCATGGTTTTAGATGGGTGACCTTGATTTACACTGTAGATGACATAAGGACTTCTTAGCAAATGTTTACCCTGTGATAAATAAATGTCCCTACGTTGTATACCCAACTAACTTCTAGAGGGATTTCAGATTGATGCTTACCTTCTAAATTGAAATGACAAAGATTTACTAATATTTCTTACATTGAGGAGGTGGAAGAGAGGGGATACATGAAAGTCTGCACCTTCCTCTGTCAGGAAGTAAGTGTATCAGAAGGGGGATGGTAGACAGGTGACCCTGGTTCTTCTCCCACACAGCATATCTAATCTAAAGACTTTTGCAGATCATCATTAACCTCACAATAACCCCATCCCGTCTGCTCCCCATCTACCCTGCCCTTTTCAACTGTAACTTCAGCTGTGACATCATAGATCTGAGACAGTTGGCTCTCCCCTCCCACCCTCAGCCCAGATTCTATTCAGTCCAAATGATAATGATGAAAGAATGAGAAAATATTATAAAATTTGAGTTTTAATTTCTAGGATTTTTTGCTGCTTCATTGCCTTCCACCATTGTATTAAACATCTAGTGCTTCTAGACAGTAGGAATGAGCTTAGGAGAATCCACCTTTACTTTGAACTTCAAAACAGGATCTGAAAATTTTGGTTTTCAATTTCTTAAAACATTTTTTTAATTCCAGTATACTTAATGTATAGTGTTATATTAGTTTCAGGTATTCAATATAGTGGTTCAGCAATTGTGCATTACTCAGGGCTCATCAAGATAAATAGACTCTTAATCTCCTTCACTTATTTCACCGCCCCTCCGCCCCCCATCTCCCCTCTGGGAACCACTAGTTGGTTCTCTGTATTTAAGAGTGTGGGTTTTTGTTAGTTTGTTTGTTTGTGCCTTTTTTCTTTGTTCATTTATTTTTTTGAGAGAGAGGGGGTGCACAAGTGGGAGAGGGGCATAGGGGGAGAGAGAGAGAGATATTCCCAAGCAGGCTTCATGCTCAGGATGGAGCCTGATGTGGGGCTCAATCCCACGATGCTGGGATCATAACCTAAGGTTAAATCAAGAGTCGGACGCTCAACCGACTGAGCTACCCAGGTGCCCCTGTTTTGTTTCTTAAATTCCACATATGAGTGAAGTCATATGGTATTTGTCTTTCTCTGACTTATTTTGCTTAGCATTATACTCTCTAGCTCCATCCATGAGTATATTCCATTGTGTATATATATATATATATATATATATACCACCTCTTTATCCATTCATCAGTTGATGGTCATTTGGACTCTCTCTGTAGTTTGGGTATTGTTGATAGTACTGCTATGAACATCAGTGTGCATGTATCCCTTTGTATTAGAATTTTTGTATTTGGATAAATACTTAGTACTAAAGTTTCTGCATCATATGGTACTTCTATTTTTAACTTTTTAAGGAAACTCCACAGTATTTTCCACAGTAGCTGCACCAATTTGCATTCCTGCCAACAGTGCATGAGAGTTCCTTTTTCTCCACATCTTCACCAATACCTATTGTTTCTTGTGTTGTTGACTTTAGCCATTCTGACAGGTGTGAGGTGATATCTCATTGTACTTTTGATTTGCATTTCTCTGATGGTGAGTGATGTTGAGCATCTTTTCACTGTTGGTCATGTGTATATTTTCTTTGGAAAAATGTCTGTTCATGTCTTCTGCCCATTTTTAAATTGGATTATTAATATTTTGGATATTGAGTTTTATAAGCTCTTTATGTACTTTGAATACTAACCCTATATCAGATATGCCATTAGCAATTATCTTCTCCCATTCAGTAGGTTGCCTTTTAGTTTTGTTGATTGTTTCATTCACTGTGCAGAAGTTTTTATTTTGATGAAGTCCCAATTGTTTATTTTTGATTTTGTTTCCCTCAGGAGACATAACTAGAAAGAAGTTGCTATAGCTGATGTCAAAGAGTTTACCGTCTGTATTCTCTTATAGGATTTTTATGGTTTCAGGTCTCAATTTAGGTGTTTAATCCATTTTGAATTTATTTTTGTGTATGGTGTAAGATAGTGGTCCAGTTTCAGTCTTTTGCACATTGCTGTCCAGTTTTCCATTTGATGTGATTTGTGATACATTTGGGTGTAAGGCTGCCATGTTGCTCTTTGTTTTTTATTTGTCCTAGCTATTCTTTGTTCCTTTGTTCCTCTTTTTCTGTGTCTTTGTGAACTGAGTATCGTATGATTTTCTTTTATCTCCTTTGTTGGATTATTAGCTGTAGCTCTTTTGGTTTTAGTTTAAGGGCTGCTTTATGATTTTTAGTTTATATCTTTAACATATTAGGGTATACCCTCAAGTGATATTGTGTCATTTTATGTGTAGTATAAGAATCTTATAACAAGATACTTTCAGTTATCTGCTGATACGTCCTATTGTTGTCTTATGTTATAACCCCCCCAAAATACATTATTTTTTGCTTTAAATAGTCGATTATTGTTAAAGGAGATTTAAAAAGAATAAATTGTCTTTTATAATTACTCATGTAAATATCCTTTCTGGTACCTAAATTTATTTATGTAGATCCAGATTTTCATATGGTATCATTTCCTTCTCCCCGAAGGGCTTTTCTTTAAATTTCTTGCAATGCAGATCTCCTAGTAGTGATACTTATTAACTTGCATATGTTTCAAAAAGTATTATTTCCAAAGATTTATTTTATTAAGTATATATATTTAAATTATTCTACTTTCCTTTATAGCTTTGTTTGGACATTTGTTCATTTTTCTAGTTTAACAAGATTTCGAAAGTGGAAATGATTTGGATGATTTGGATGTCTATAACATAATCAGGAAAGGCTGTATGACCCCCTCGATTAACTCCCTGGGCAGGAAAGAGTTAACTCCACAGGCCGGGGTTTCTTATTCCCTACATATTCCAAAGAAAGGCCTGTCTTTAGGACTCTTCCTTGGCTGGCTCCTGGGAGATATTCTCCAAACCCTTGAAATAGTCTGCCTGAAAAGAATATTTTTGTAGACTGAGGCTTTGAGCTGTACTGGACTACTTTGACCAAATAAGTTTATATTTACAGTGAATTGCCTGCTTTTGATCTGGAGAAGACTTGAGTCTGAGTGGCGGAGGTTGGTCATATAGGCACTGTGTGAGACTGACCTCCAGTAAAAACCCTGGACTTCATAGCTCTGCTGAGCTTTCCTGGTTGGCAACTCTTCACACGTGTTCTCACATATCATTCCTGGGAGAATCAAGTGTGTCCCCACGCAACTCCACTGGGAGGGAACAACTGGAGTATTGTGCTTGGTTTCTCCTGGGTTTTGCCACATGTGCGTTTTCCCTTTGTTGATTTTGATTTGTATCCTAACCCTGTAATAAACTGTAACCATAATTAGGACCACTCCTGAGTCCTGTGAGTCTTTCTGGGGATCATCAAGCCTGAAGGTACTCTTGGGACTCTCAACATAACCCCCAAATCTCAGCAGTTTAAAACTGGAAAGTTTTTTCCCCCTCATATCACATGTCCTTTCTGGGGGGCTTAGGGGAAGGGCCCTATGTGTATCATCCTCACTCAGATAATCAAGCTGAGAGTTTCTTCTTCATGCTTCAGCAGTTTCTGATGTAGCAAACCAGAAACATGATGAATTGTGCCTTCTTTAAAAACATTTTCCTTAAACATGTAACTTCCACTTACTTTTTATTTTGTTTTTTTGTTTTGTTTTGCTTTGTTTTGTTTTACGTTAGAGAGAGCATGAACAGGAGAGAGGGGCAGAGGGAGAGAATCTTAAGCAGGCTCCACCCTGAGCATGGAGCCCAAGATGGGGCTGGTGTATGACCCTGGGATCATGACCTGAGCATAAATCGAGTTGTATGCCCAACTGACTGAGCCACCCAGGCACCCCACTCATATTTCATTGGTTCAAACAAGACATAGGCATTATTAGCTTTGAGATGGTTCAGAAATTCCCTCCTGTCATGTGGTTAGATAGAATACTGTAGTATTGGTGAACAGCATTGCTAATTCAGCATTTGCAAGCTCTAAAAGTCTTGTCCTAAGACATCTACCATTTAGCCAAATCATGGAAAGAGCCTAAATATCCATCATCTGATGAATGGATCAAGAAGATGTGGTATATATATACAATGGAGTACTACATGGCAATGAGGAAGAATGAAATATGGCCATTTGTAGGAAAGTGGATGGACCTCAAGGGTGTCATGCTAAGCGAAATAAGTCAGGCAGAGAAGTATAAATACCATATGTTTGCATTATAGGTCTAACAGGAGAGACCTGGCAGGGGACCATGGGGAGAGGAAGGGAGAAAGAGAGTGGGGGAGAGTGAGGGACACAGATCAAGGGAGACTACTGAATACTGAAAACGAACCATGGACTGAAGGGGGAGAGGGAGGGAGAGGGTGGGAGGGGATGATGGTCATGGAGGAGGGCACTTGTGGGAAGAAGCACTGGGTGTTATATGGAAACCAATTTGACAATAAACTATTAAAAAATAAAGTAGGATCTATTAAGCAGAGAAAAAGAATTACAAGAAGTATAAGGAAACTGGGAAAGTGTGATTTCATAATAGTCAAGTAAGTATAGAAATCAAAGAAGAAAGTGGTAGTTAAGATTTGTCAAGAATAAGTGCACAGACTGTAGTTCCTGAGGAGGAGGAAAGACGGAAGCCAGCTTACAGGGAAAGTGGGCTTTAAGAAAGGAATTGATGGGTGGGAAGTAATGTCAGTATACTTGGAGACATGTTGTTGAAAAACACAGCAACAGAAATAAGAGAAAGATTTGATAAATTCTACTAAGCTGCTTAAAATCTGTGTTTGAAAACTGAAGTAAAAGATTTACATGTTTCATTAAAGATTAAAAGTATATGAGTTGGTTCATCCATGGTGAAATGTCTCTAAAATAGAAAAAGAGGTATCACCAGGATAGGGGTTTTATTAAAAAAAAACAAAACAATGAAGTTTCCTCATGGAAAGGGTAT
Source organism: Suricata suricatta (assembly GCF_006229205.1). Taxonomy (NCBI): domain Eukaryota; kingdom Metazoa; phylum Chordata; class Mammalia; order Carnivora; family Herpestidae; genus Suricata; species Suricata suricatta. The sequence continues at coordinate 65,022,367 of NC_043709.1, forward strand.
AAGGGATAAAACGATAATGAAGAGAGATCAGGAGGTTGATGTTAACATTATTTATTTTGTAAATGTTTATTAAGCACCTACTGTGTCTTGACAAGTAGGATACAAACTGGGAGTATAATAGTTGGAGGAGATGGTCCAAGTCCTTGAGTAGCTCTTTGTAGTTAAGCAGTAATGTTTGGGTGAGCTATGCAGTAAATGTCAATGTTAATCAGGGAGGAGGTTAATAGAGTGGTCGCTGTTACAATAACAAAGCAGTAGGAAGGATGTGTGAACAATTATGGAAAGGAGGAGTCTATTCTGTTCAGACATCCCAATAACAAAATGCCATGTATGTTTAATTACCTGAGTTATGTGTTTTTAATGTTTATAGTTCAGGGTTCTAAGTGGTGTACTCCCTTTCCTCTAACAGTCAACAAATATTTTCTAAGTCCAGCTAGCTTCTGAAAAATCCTAGCTAGTGAGGCTGAAGATAATTTTTGCTTGCAATTGGCTATAGCAGGTCAGGCTGGAGCTCACTAGGGATGCCTTAAGGGTATCTCCTCTCTTTTTTGTATTTCTAATACTTTTTGCTGAGAAATAGTTGAAGACAAAGTGGGCAGCTGGCCAGTTTCTTCAGAGGTCTCTGGATGAGGGAGGCTAAAGTTCAGCAATTGTTCCAGAGCTTGGACATTGGGGAGAGCTCCTTCCATGAATTTTCCTTAACTAAGCTTCCTATGATCTGTCAGAGGAGGCAGAAGCTGCCAGAGCCTGAAGAGACATGTGTAGTTTGCAGTAACAAGACCCCAAGATACCTGCAGAATCTCACTTCCCATTCATCTCTCTCTATGGCTAATAATGCTCAATGGGAGCACAGCTGCTTCTCCCCAGGACAATATTCTAACGTTTTCGTGGAGGTGGAGAATGCCAAACAAACAGAAGAGCCAGAGCCAGAGAAGGCAGCTGACTGGAGAGGTTCACAGGCTTCTGGGCATTGAGGCAGACTTATGCAGCCCACTAGAGAGAAGGTCAGAAGAGCCAAGGGCCTTTCTGAATAATTATCCCTGGCTGAGGCTCTGGAGGCCCAATTTCCTTTACTTGAGTTGTCCTCAGACCCGATGCATCAGTACTAGTCTACCAAGTTTAACAATTCAAGTTCTTGGGCTCCACCCTGGACCTACTGAAGGAGAAACTCTTGGGGGGTGGGCAGCAATCAATGTTTTAACACATGATTCAGATGCATTCTAAAATTTAGTTGCCACTGATGTGGTTGGTTTTGTTTTTTGTTTTTGTTTGTTTTGGTAGGATTATCAAGCACAGAGTGGGAGGATGTGAGCTATTGATCAGAGATTGGGTTCAGGCAAAAACTGAATCTTTTGCATTCATTTTGTACTGATCTTATGGCTTATTCCTTTGAGTTCTAGGCTGAGACCCTGATGGTCACCTCTCACAGGTTGGTCAGATTCCGTTTAAATCCATACTCTTTGGAATGTCCACTATTTGCCAAGGACATGTTAGAGACCACATGAAACAGAAAGTTAGCATTAACCTTAAGGTATGATTTAAGAACTGTAAACAAAATATCTAGAAACCACCAAAAAGGGAAGGATTTTAACAGTAGGCTCAAATCTGAATATTCAGGATAGCATTCAAGATTCTTTGCAGACTAGTTCTCTTAATTTATAGTAATGTAATCTTCCTTGATTCTAAGATGCACATTTTTCATATTTTAGTGTTTCTGAAATACAAGTGCATCTTACAATTCATTTAACATGGTTTATTCTGCTTGACAAAAAAATTAGCAGTTAATAGCTGGTTTACCTTTTTCAGCAAATGACAACTTAGAGGGATATATATTAATAACAACACAGCTCAGGTGGGGTAGACAATGTCCTAAATGTTATGCGTACATCTCATTTAATTCTCAAAACCAACCTTTGGTAGGGCATGGTCACATCCTTTTTCTAGGCAAGGAAACAGGAGAAAGAGAAGTAGCCTGCCCTCGGGTCACAAGGCAGGTGGAGAGCAGAGCAGGGACTTGAGTTCAACTGTGTTTAATTCCAAAGGTCATCCTCTTAACCTCAGATACTTTGTGTCCACATCTCTCTCCCTTTACTATAGTGTTTCTTTCTCCAGGAAGATTTTTTTCTTCTTTTCCTAAAACTTAGTAATCTAGACAAGGCAAAGTCAAATAGGTATTTTTGCTGTGACTATTTCCCTGACCGTCTGATAAAGAATGATATTTGTCCCTCCTCAGAACTCCCATAGCAATATTGTCACACTGTTGTAATATAAAAGATTGTGTTGCATTATGGCTGTTAATACAGCCTTCTCCCACACAATATGAATGTCTTAAAGGAAGAGACACTGTTTTACTCATCTGGGAATACGAGGGTGTTCCCAGAGCCAAGTACAGTGCCTGGAAAACACGCCTTATTGGCTGAACTGCATAAACAGATATGTTCCTCCTACTTAACTTGAGATACAGAGAAGACTATGCAGACTTTAAAAATATCATTTATTGAGTAAAAACTGCTGACATAGTATTAGCTAAGACCTTTACATGCTTTATAAATGTCTTGAGAAGAAATAAGATAAAGTAAAACACTTAAAATAACCTGTGGCACATGGTAAGGACTCAGTCATGTTATTATTTTTATTATTAACATTTTTAACTGCAAAACTCACTAAATTGAGTTGCAAAAACTCACTAAAGTAGGTACTATGATTATCCCCCTAGATGAGGAAACTATTAGAGGGTTAAGTAACTTTATTCATAGACAAACGTACAATAAATGACATTTTTTGAGCCTGGGTCTTTATATATTTATGAAGAAAGACCTAGGTTATTTATATGTGTATATATATATAACTTTACATGAATCAGAAAGGAGCAATGCCTGTAATGTAGACTTGATTTAAGTGTCTGTTAGTTTTTCTGTACAATCACACTCTGCTGCATACCATTTTGGAACTACTGAAGGCCAGCTTTTCATAAATCTCAAGTCTTTTTTATTTAACCTTTTTTTTTAAATAGTTTTATTGTCAATTTGGTTTCCATATAACACCCAGTGCTTCTCCCCACAAGTGCCCCCCTCCATGACCATGGTTCGTTTTCAGTATTCAGTAGTCTCCCGTGATCTGTGTCCCTCACTCTCCCTCACTCTCTTTCCCCTTCCTCTTTCCATGGTCCCCTGCCAAGTCTCTCTTGTCAGACCTATGTGTGCAAACATATGGTATCTGTCCTTCTCTGCCTGACTTATTTCGCTTAGCATGACACCCTCGAGGTCCATCCACTTTCCTACAAATGGCCATATGTCATTCCTCCTCATTGCCATGTAGTACTCCATTGTATATATATATACACCACATCTTCTTGATCCATTCATCAATTGATGGACATTTAGGCTTTCTGCCCCCATACCTGGGAGACACGAAAGAAAACCTGGATAACTTTTCTCTGGTTTTGTCTCTTTTCAGAACTGATATTCTTCTCATGTCTTTCTGGGATCTTTATAGCAACTCTCTTTCTACTCTAAGCCATGGCTTCTGTGACATTGGCTGTCAAAACTAAGATTTGAAAAAACAAAACACCGTCCAATAATCATAACTTGTCATTCTGGGATTATGCCATGAGGAGGCAGTGGTGTCTTAGTCATTTGGTCTAAATCAACTGGGTTATTTACTGTCCTGCCTCTACAATTTATAACTTGGAGCTTTGTATATTTTATTTACAAAAAAAATGTAAATCCATTGCAGTGGTTACTCAGACACTATTTTTAAAATATGACATTTGGAATTAATGTTAAAAAGGAATTATTTAAATGTTAAAAAGAAAGTCACTAGGGTGTGTGGGTGGCTGAGTCTTTTAAGTGTCTGACTCTTGATTTAAGCTTAGGTTATGATCTCAGGGTTCTTGAGAATGAGCCCCGAGTCTGGCTTCATGCTGAGCATGGAGCCTGCTTGGGTTTCTCTCTCTCTCCCTCTCTCTCTGTCCCTCTCCCGCTTGCACACTCTCTTTTTCTCTCAAAATAAAAAACATTTAAAAAAGGAAGTCAAGGTATAATTTTGTATTTTTCTCTTAACTCTTAGCTTATTCTAATTACCTTTAAGTTTAGGTTGTATTAAAAGAAGAAGAAGAAAAGAGAAAAAGAGATAGGAAGAGAAAAAGTAGTCCATGGTCTTCATTATCAAGCTCTCAGATTGCTCAGCCAAACTTCACATTTCCCAGACTTTCCTAATATGCTTACAGTTTGTGATCATCTCTATCTTGCTTCTGTCTCAGGTGAAAAGGGCTGTGCCACTTGTTGGATCTGATTAATTTAATTAGAAGAGCTATCTTAATTTTATTTACTGTAACTTAGAGCCCCTGCTGTGTTTCTCAACAATAATAGGAGTTGTGTGACCTCATAATACCATTATGATCCAGGGTTACAGGAGCAGCCTCTAAAGTCAATTTATGTAAATCAAAATAAGGCATTTCTCTTTTCAGTTCAGTGGAAAAATGAAATGTCACCTTCCATTTTTTTTTTTTTTTACCTCCGAGGACAGAACAAATGAGTCACAAGTGATGTTTTCCTCTGTGTGTGTGTGTGTGTGTGTGTGTGTGTAGATGCACAGATAGAGAGAGAGATGGGATATTTCACTTACATATTTCATATATAATGGTGTATGTGTTTGAGACAGGCAACATGAGAAGTATATTTTAGATTTAAAGGAATTTTAATCCTTGCTCTTTACTACCTTTCAATTTCTAGTTACAATGTTTGGGAAAACTACTTAACTTAATTGAAACTTGACTATAAATATATTTAGAAGGAATTGTTTTTTAGCCAATCCTCCAATTTTAAAGTGGTTGGGTTTATACAATGAATGCAAGAATTTTCTAATTCAAGCTTTAAAAAATAGTTTATTTAAATCCACTAATTGAAATTTTAAGTGAAAAAAAATACCACGTCATCTCAATGGATGCAGAAAGAATAAAATTCATTGATTATTCATTTATAAAGGTCTTTGCAAACTGGGCATAGTAGGGAACTTTTTTTCTTTTTTTTGAACAGGGAGTAATAGCATGTGCTTAGTTGGGGGAGAGACAGAGGAAGAGAGAGAGGATCTCAGTCAATATGGGGCTCAGTCTCACAACCATGAGATCATGACCTGAGCCAAAATCAACCAACTGAGCCATCCAGGCACCTCAGATCATATGGTATTTCTGTTTTTAACTTTTTGAGGAACTTCCATACCGTTTTCCACAGTAGCTGTCCCAATTTATGTTCCCACCAACAGTGCAAGAGGGTTCTTTTTCCTCCACATCCTGTCCAACACCTGTTTTTTCTTGTGTTTTTGATTTTAGCCATTCTGACAGGTCTAAGATGGTGTCTCACTGTGGTTTTGATTTGCATTTCCCTGATGATTAGTGATATTGAGCATCTTTTCATGTGTCAGTGGACCATCTGTATGTCTTCTTGGAAAAATGTCTATTTAGGTTCTCTGCCCATTTTTCATTTCATTGGGTTTTTTTTTTTTTTTGGTGTTGAGTTATATAATTTCTTTATATATTTTGGGTATTAATTCATTATCATATATATCATTTTCAAATATCTTCTCCAATTCAGTAGGTTGTCCTTTTGTTTGTTGATAGTTTCCTTTGCTGTGCAAAAAGCTTTTTATTTTGATGGAGTCCCCATAGTTTATTTTTGCTTTTGTTTCGCTTGTCTTAGGAGACGTTATCTAGAAAAATGTTGCTATAGCCAGTGTCAGAGAAATAACTGCCTGGCACTCGTCTATGATTTTTATGGTTTCAGGCCTTACTTGCATTTAGGCCTTTAATCTATTCTGAATTTATTTCTGTGTATGGTGTAAGAAAGTGGCCCAGTTTCATTCCTTTATATGTAGCTGTCCAGTTTTCCCAGCACCATTTATTGAAAGACACTGTCTTTTTCCCCATTGTGTATTCTTGCCTCCTTTGTCATAGATTAATTGACCATATAAGCATGGGTTTATTTCTGGGATCTTTATTTGAAGAACATATTTTTAATATATGCTTTGAAGATATATTTTTTAAATAGATTATTGTCAAATTGGTTTCCATACAACACCCAGTGCTCTTCCCAAGTGCCCTCCTCCATCACCACCACCTCTTTTCCCCCCTCCCCCTTTCCCCTCAACCCTCAGTTCATTTTCAGCATTCAATAGTCTCTCAAGTTTTGCATCCCTCTCTCTCCTCAACTCTCTTTCCCTCTTCCCCTCCCCCTGGTCCTCCATTAGGTTTCTCCTG
>NC_043709.1:65028719-65030984 GCF_006229205.1 Suricata suricatta
TGATTGCTGGAAAGCTCAGCTTGAAACTTAACTTTGGATTCATTAGCCAAAAATGGTTACTGAATGATCCCTCTGGGAATTCTCATTGAAGTGATTCACAGGTTCCCTGTAGGTCATTTGTAATTATTATATATGACATCATTATTGTTACTACTACTACTACCACTACTACTACTATATGGTCAATGGAAATTTAAAATTACCTAAATATGTGACTTTTATTTGCTCAATTTTTAGTAACTTTATTAACTTTAGTAACTTTATTATGTGACAAAGTGTGACTTTCTTTAATTTATTTAAATACATTAAAATTTTAATGTATTTAAATTCAAATTAGTTAACATACTGCGTACTATTGGTTTCAATAGAACCCAGTGAGTTATCACTTGCATATAACACCCAGTACTCATCCCAACAAGTGTCCCCCTTAATGCCCATCACCCATTTAGTCCATGCCCCACAACTGCCCTCTGGCAACCCTCAGTTTATTCTCTGTATGTAAGAGTCTCTTATGGTTTGCCTCCCTCTCTGTTTTTATCCTCTCCTTCCCTTCACCTATGTTCACCTGGTTTATTTCTTAAATTCCACATGAGTGAAGTCATACAATATTTCTCTGATTCCCCTTAGAATACCCTCTAGTTCCATCACATTGTTGCAAATGGCAAGTCTTCATTCTTTTTGACTGCCAGACAATATTCTCGTGTGTGTGTGTGTGTGTGTGTGTGTGTGTGTGTGCGCGCGCGCACACACACACGCGCGCATTCTACATCTTCTTTTTCCTTTTATCCGTCATTGGATGTTTGGGCTTCTTCCATGATTTAGCTATTGTTGATAGTACTGCTATAAACATAAGGGTGCATGTGACTCTTCCAGTCAGCATTGTTTTCCTTTTCATTTAACAAACTTGGGATTTATAGGGCTTCTAGCATTTGCAGTTGATGGAGCATTTTGCCAAATATGCTCCATACTTTTTTAGTTTGGAACATTTTCATTCATTATCTTACACACTGCCCTATTTTCACATATATTACCTTATTCTCTCTTCCTTCTTTGTAATTCCATGTACATGTATGCTATCCTTCCCATTCTGTGCATTCGGTATTTATACTCTCTTGTTTTTTTCTTTATTCTTTCTGTACCTTACTGAATATATTTTCTTCTTACCTAACTTCTAAGTCATTAGTACACTCCTCCACACTAATATCCTTTAAACTTACTCATTAAAATCTTAGTTTCATCCATTGAATTTTCTAGAATTTTCACTTCATTTTTTTATAATTTTCAGAACTATTATGCCAAAATGCTCCATAAATATTTTAAGTTTATTTTAAGTTATTTTAAGTGCCTGGGTCTGTTTCTACTGTCTTTAGTTTTTATCTCCTCATATTTCTTATTTTTTCTGTTGAGAACAGGATGCTATTGTGAAAATTATGGAAATAATTTAAGGCTTGTATTCTCTTCCTCCAGAGAAAATTTTCACTAGCTTCTGTCAGACAGCCATGGGCATTCACAGTCCTGAATCATTCTCATGTAATTCCAGCTGAGATGAAGCTGGGCTTCAGTCCTTATGAAGTTGGGCTGCTTCCAATCCATTTTTATTCAGGGTATTGCTCTTTAAGGCTCCAACTCACCCACTTGGTGATCCCTGAATTCCATTTTTCCCTACTAATTTTAGAAAACTGTCAAAATGACTTCACATTCTCAACGACCTCTTCAAGATGCACATAATTATGGGAAAAACAGATCCCCGAATGCTGAACTTGATTCTCTAGATTTTCTTTTCTTTGGGATGATGGCTCCAAAACTCTTCACTGCTTTCTTAGTTTTAAAATATCTTCAAGGTATTTGATGGTTTTTCATGCAATCGTGAATGGGATCAGTTTCTTGATTTCTCTTTCGGCTGCTTCATTTTTGGTGTATAGGAATGCAACTGATTTCTGTACATTGATTTTGTATCCTGCGACTTTACTGAATTCATTGATCAGTTCTAAAAGGCTTCTGGTGGAGTCCATTGGGTTTTCCATGTAGAGTATCATGTCATCTGCAAAAAGTGAAAGTTTGACTTCTTCTTTGCCAATTCTGATGCCTTTTATTTCCTTTTGTTGTCTGATTGCTGATGCTAGGACTTCCAGCACTATGTTAAACAGAAGTGGTGAGAGTGGACACCCCTGTCAAGTGTCTGATCTCAGGAGGAAAGCTCTCAGTGTTTCCCCATTGAGGAAGAGATACAGAAATGCTGATGCATAGGAGCACATGTACCCCAAT
>NC_043709.1:65031084-65064524 GCF_006229205.1 Suricata suricatta
GAGTATGAATGAGTCTTGGAGTATGAATACAAGAGACAGATCAGGACATGAAGGGTCAGGATGAGGAGTCATTCTGAGTCTGTGGTTATAATCTGGGTTGTCAGTCCAGAGTAGGAAATAAAGAAGGCTAAGCTTTGGAAAGTTAGTAGGGAGTATGTGCATTAGGGCACAGATAAGAGCTGAATTTGAATAGATGATGCAGACTAGGGATAGAGATTATATCCAGAGTATATTCCCATATTCATCAACAGTTCCCTTGATCAGTTGTATTGCATCTGGGATATCTCTATGCTGCCTTCTTTCTAATTCATTCACTTTCTCCTCCCTCTGCAAATCTAGGCTCTTCAGTTTCTGTTAATGACCCCATTTAAATGTTTATTGAAAAATTAAGCCATTAGATGGGAACTACTTCCTTCCCAACAACAAATCTGTGCATGTTTGATGATGAAGTAAACCCATTCCCACCTAATGCTCTGCCTCTATTCTGCAACCTGGCCGTTCTCAGAGACTATTTCTGCAATTTTTTCTTATTCTTCTTGCATTTCTCCCTCTCTACTGGATTATTATCAAGAGTTTACATAATATCCTCCAGTAGCTTTAATAATAAAACAACAAAAAGTAAATCCTAAGACATTAAAAGAAAGAACAATAAAAGTGGACAGGGAGGTGATCTAGGACTGGAATCATATAGGAAAGATTATTTCAGATTTTAGGAAATCTAGAGACTCACGGATGTTTCAGAGCATAAATTTTTGAGTAGGCATGAAACTTTGTGAATGGAGAAGAGTGTTAAAACACTTGAATATTTGTTAGAAAGAGAGGCTTTACCTGATTTATTTCTTAATTTTAAAGAAAATATTGAAGACAATGAGAAACCACAGTGTTGTTTCTGAGTTCATCCTCCTCGGGCTGTCTGATGAGCCCCAGATCCAGGCTCTGCTCTTTGTACTGTTCCTTGTTATTTACCTCCTGACCTTGATGGGGAACCTGACGCTGCTGCTGGTAATTAGGGCTGATTCTCACCTCCACACCCCCATGTACTTCTTCCTGGGACAGTTGTCCTTCCTGGATCTCTGCCACTCCTCTGTCACAGTGCCCAAGCTGTTGGAGAACCTCCTGTCTGAGAAGAAAACCATCTCTGTAGAGGGCTGTCTGGCTCAGGTCTTCTTTGTGTTTGCCACTGGGGGCACTGAATCTTGCCTACTCACTGTCATGGCCTATGACCGCTATGTGGCCATCAGCTCCCCTCTGCTCTATGGTCAGATGATGAACAGACAGCTGTGTATGGGGCTGGTGTGGGGCTCATGGAGCTTGGCTTTTTTGGATGCTCTAATCAATATCCTTGTAGCTCTCAATTTAGACTTCTGTGGAGCTCAAAATATACACCACTTCAGCTGTGAACTGCCTTCTCTGTACCCTTTGTCTTGCTCTGATGTGTCTGCGAGTTTTACTGCCCTGCTCTGCTCCAGCCTCCTGCATTTCTTTGGAAATTTCCTCCTGATATTTTTCTCCTATGTTCGCATTTTGTTCACCATCCTGAGCATCAGCTCCACTTCAGGCAGAAGCAAGGCCTTCTCCACCTGCTCCTCCCACCTCACTGCAGTGATCTTCTTTTATGGCTCAGGATTACTCCGCTATCTCATGCCAAATTCAGGATCCACTCAAGAGTTGATCTTCTCCTTCCAGTACAGCGTGGTCACTCCTATGCTGAATCCTCTCATCTACAGCCTGAAGAACAAAGAGGTGAAGGCAGCTATGAGAAGAATTTTGGGAAAACTTGTCTAGTGTTCCAACCGATAGACTACAAAATCACAATGATTAGGGGAGAAATGAATAGAACCACAATAAGTAGTGCCTGAATATTAAGGGTAATTTTCTGATATCATGATCTGCAAGACACCTTACATTGTTTCTTTAAAATGCTTAAGAAAATGTGGAGTTATTTTCTTGGAATGATAGTTCTGTCCTAGTCAGAAGAAAATGGATGGATAAACCTCTTGTCTTACAGTTTTTCTTACAAAATATTTAATTTATTACAGACAGTGTGGTAGACTTTGTTATTGCCTGTTTGTACTATCTTTACTATCCTCCCAGTAACTAAACTCCATGTGTTCAGTGTAGTTCTACAGGGACTGTTAATCATGATGTCCCCAAATCCTCTTCCCTCCCCCAGTCATTATTCACTCATTCTTCCAGGCACAGTGGCTGGTATAGGAATGAGCACATGGTCAGTGCCAGACCATTCATTCCCTTAGGACTTTTAATCTTGGGGATAGATTCAGAGAGGCAGAGGTCAGCCGTTCTCTTTGCAGCACTCTGATAGCCTATCCCAGTGCCTCTGCTTATAAGATCACTATTATTATCCTAGATTCTGTACTTTCAAGGAAATATTGATAAATGAATTATGTTAAAAACATGTGGTTAGATATTTGCATCATGTCAGGTACTGTGCTAAGCATTTTGCATACATTATCTCACTTAAATATCCCAACAACTGTTTTAGGTAAATACTTTAGTTATCTTTGTTTCAGAGAAGAAAACATGGACTCAGAGAGGTAAGTGGTAGGGGTGGAATTTGGAATCAAATAGACTTATCCCAAAGCCTGTTTTCTTTACTACCTTGACACACTGTCCCTTTGGTGCTGTGAGTTACCCCAGACCCAGTTTATGAATTTCCCTTTTAATGCTTTATTATTTTTGTTTTGTTTTAGTTCACTTAAGTAAGTCAGAATTAAATTCTGTCATTTGCAAAGAAAAGGTGTATACACACACACACACACACACACACACACACACCACAATTAACTTGCATGTATGGACATCCAAGGACAATTGGGATATTTAAAATTGTCTATCGGACCTAAGCATGTCCAATAGAGACCATATTGTGGTCTGTACAGCTGTGAGAGGGAGACACTGCTGGACCAGTAGTTCTGCCACTCAGCCCTAATGATGCTACAGAAATGGCAGAATGTGAGAGTCAGTGGCAGAGCAAGCGCTGCACAGTGCCTATGATATACTCTAAAAGGAAACCAACAGAATTTCGGCAAAAGTCCCTTAGATCATGAAATACAATTGGAGAATTACTGAGAAGGAAATTTGGGTGATTAAAGTTATCATGGTCAAAATTTAATTATTATTTCTTTCTGAAATAACCTTTTAGTTTTTACTTACTTAATTTACTTATCCTTCACTTTGTACTGCCCAGTAGCAGAAAATAGAAACTCACAGAGATCAAGGGCACTTTCTGCCAATCTTCACTACTTTTTCAAGAATATAAAATAGTTTCAGACATGTATGTTGTACAATAAATATATTTTGATTGTATAAATTATGGGCAAAGAAGCTGAGAAAGTATATAGGATGAATTCTCACCAGAGGGACTCCACTTCCAAAGCAGTTTGAAATAATTATGAGTAGAGTAGTCTACCATATGAATTCCAGTCTCTTCTTTCCTGGTGAGCCTAGTTCTGGTCCATGAATTTGCAAACAGTGTGGCCATGGCTGGGCATGGTGGTTATGCAAAGGTTCAACATTTTCATTCATAAAGGCTATTCTGCAGTTACCACTGGTGCAACTTATTATTTTTATTTGAAGAATTTTTTAAATTTTAGAGTGGGGGATGGGGAAGAGAGAGAGGGAGAGGGAGAGGGAGAGGGAGAGGGAGGGAGGGAGGGAGGGAGAGAGAGAGAAGGAGAGAGAGAAAATCCTAAACAGGCTCCATGCTCACTCAGTGTGGAACCCAATGTAGGGCTTGATCCCACAACCCTGGGATCATGATCTGATGTGAAATCAAGAGTCAGATGGTCAACCAACTGAGCCACCCAGGCATCCCAAAACTTATTTTGGTAAAGGTCACACACAAATTTTGTTAGATATAATACCAGGTATTTTCCATTATTTGTTTCTATGATGAATTTAAAATTCAATTAGTTTTACTACTTGGTTATTTCTAGTACATAGGAATGTTGGGATATTTTGAATCTGTCAACTTTATTAAAGTATCTTCCTATTTCTAATGGCTTATTTATAAATACCATTGGATTTTAAAACTGTATTTTAATTATTTCATCTTAAATAAAAGCAAATGATTTTGTTTCTTTTTCTATTTCTAGTTTTTATGTACCATTTTTATTTTTTATGTTATTTTTAAATTAAAAATGTTTTATTTGAGTATATTGACACACAATGTTACATTAGTTTCAGATGTGCAGCACAGAGGTGATTCAGCTTCTCTATGTGTTATGCTGTGCTTACTACAGTGTAGCTGCCATCTGTCACCATATAACGCTAGTACAGTAAAATCGACATATTCTCTATGCTTTGCCTTTTATTTCCATGTCTTTTTCCTTCCATAACTGGAATTTCATATCTTCCTCTCCCTTTTACCCATTTTGCCCTTCCCCTGACCCCACTCACCTCTGGCATCTATTAGTTTCTTCTCTGTATTTATAGGTCTGATTCTGCGTTTTTGTTTGTTTCTTCATTTGTTGGTTTGTTTTTTTTTTTGAGATTACGCATATGAGTGAATCTGGTATTTGTTTTTCTCAGTCTGTCCAATTTCACTTAGCATAATACTCTGTTGTTCCATCCATGTTGTCCCAAATGGCATGATCTCATCCTTTTATGGTTGCATAGTATTCATGTGTGTGTGTGTGTACAAACACCGCCCCCCACCCCATCACATCTTTATCCATTTATCTAATGATGGTCACTTAGGTTGCTTCCATATCTTGACTATTATAAATAATGCTGTAATAAACATAGGGACACATATATCTTTTTGAATTAGCGTTTTCATTTTCTTTGGATAGATACTCAGTAGTGGAATTATTGGGTCATATGGTATTCCTACTTTTTAAAAATGTTTTTTTATTTTTGAGAGAGCGGGAGCATGAGCAGGGGAGGGGCAGAGAGAGAAATGGGACAGAGGATTCAAAGTGGGCTCTGTGTTGACAGCAGCAAGTCCTAGGTGGGGCTCAAACCCAGGAACCATGAGATCTTGACCTGAGCCAAAGTCTGATGCTCAACTGACCGAGCCATCCAGCCACACCTGTTTTTAATTTTTTTGAGGAATTCTATCCTGTTTTCCACAGTGACTGTACAAGTTTATATTTTTACCAGCAGTGCAAGAAGGTTTCTTTCCCCCCACATCCTTGCCAACACTTGCTATTTCTTGTGTTTTTGATTTTAGCCATTCTGACAGGTTTAAGGTGGCATCTCATTGTGGTTTTGATTTGCATTTTCCGGATGATTACTGATGTTGAACATCTTTTCATGTGTCTGTTGATCATCTTAATGTCTTCTTTGGAAAAATGTCTATTCAGGTCCTCTGCCCATTTTTAATTGGAATATTTGTTTTGTTCATTTTTTGTTTTTGGTGCTGAGTTGTATATGTATTTCATTTTTAAAGTTAATCCAGGGGGCGCCTGGGTGGCTCAATCAAGTCAGTTAAGCAGCTGACTTCGGCTCAGGTCATGATCTCACGGTTTGTGGGTTCGAGCCCCGCGTCGGGCGCTGTGCTGACAGTTCAGAGGCTGGAGCCTGCTTCAGATTCTGTGTCTCCCTCTCTCTCTGTCCCTCATCCACTCATGCTCTGTTTCTCTCTGTCTTAATAATAAATACAAATTTAAAAAAAAAAGTTAATCCAGGTGCCAGAACCTCTAGGACAAACATCTTTTTATTGGAATCAGTGAAAAAGCTTATATTTCAACATTAAGGATGATGTTTGTTCTGTTTTGTATCAATATATCTTACATTATAAGATGTATAATTCACTTATAAGTTAATTTACTTATAAGAATTCTCTTCTAAGTACATTTTACTAAGAATTGCTATAAAATTTTATCAAATGCTTTTTCTGTTTCCATTGAAGATCAGAACCCTTTCTCTTTTGTTTACTAATGTATAGTACCTGTCACATAATAGGTATGCAATAAATACAAGTTGAATAAAAGATAAGTTTATTGAAAGTCATATAGTTTTATTTTTTATTTTTAAGCTTATCTTTTTAGTTTTATTTTTTGTTTTTATTTAAATTCTAGTAAGTTAAATTCTAGTTAGTATAATATTATTTTCAGGTGTACAATTCAGTGATTCAACACTTACATACAACACCTGGTCCTTTCCACAAGTACACTCCTTAATCCCTATCACCCATTTCACCTGTCCCTGCAGCCCCCACTCCTCTGGTACCCATCAGTTTGTTTGTTCTCTATAGTTGAGAGTCTGTTTCTTGGTTTGCCTCTCTCTTTTTCCCTCTTTTCTCATTTGTTTTGTTTCTTAAATTCCACATTGCATGAAATCATATGGCATTTACTTTTATTTGGCTTAACTTATTTTGCTTAGCATTATACTCTCTAGCTCCATCCATGTTGTTGCAAATGGCAAGATTTCATTCTTTTTTTTATTGTTGAATAATATTCCATTGTATATATCTATACCACATCTTCTTTATCCATTTATCTGTTGATAGACCCTTGGGCTGCTTATATAGTTTGGCTGTTTGTTATAAATAATGCTGCAATAAACATAGGCCTGCATGTATCCATTTGATTTAGTGTTTTTATGTGTTTTGGGTTATTACTGAGTAGTGTTATTACTGGATCACAGGGGAGTCCACTCTCCACCACTAATATTCAACATAGTACTGGAAGTCCTAGCCACAGCATTCAGACAAAAAAAAAAAAAGCACAATAAAGGGCATCCAAATTGGTAAAGAAGAAGCAAAACTTTCACTATTTGCAGATGACATGATACTCTACATAGAAAGCCCAAAACACTCCACCAAAAAATTGCTAGGACTACTACACAAATTCATTAAAGTTGTAGGATACAAAATCAGTGTACAGAAATCTGTTGCATTTTTATACATCCAAAATGAAGCAGCAGAAAGAGAAATCAAGGAATAAATCCTATTTATAATTATACCAAAACCCATAAGATATTAGGAATAAACCTAACCAAAGAAGTACATGACCTATATTCTGATAACATTGATGAAAGAAATTGAGGATGACACAGAGAAATGACATATCAGATAAAGGGCTAGTATCCAAAATATACAAGGAGCTCACTAAACTCCATACACACAAAATGAATGATCCAGTGAAGAAATGGGCAGACGACCTGAATAGACACTTCTCCAAAGAGGACATCCAGATGGCCAACAGGCACATGAAACGATGCTCAGTGTCACTCATCATCAGGGAAATTCAAATCAAAACCACACTGAGATACCACCTCACACCAGTCAGAGTCGCTAAAATGAACAAATCAAAAGACTATAGATGCTGGCGAGGGTGTGGAGAGATGGGCACCCTCCTACACTGTTGGTGGCAATGTAAACTGGTGGAGCCGCTCTGGAAAACAGTGTGGAGGTTCCTCAAAAAACTATTGCTAGAACTCCCTGTGACCCAGCAATAGCCCTGCTAGGGATTTGCCCAAGGGATAAAGAAGTGCTGAGGCATAGGAGCACATGTACCCCAATGTTCATAGCGGCACTTTCTACAATTGCCAAATCATGGAAAGAGCCTAAATGTCCATCAACTGATGAGTGGATCAAGAAGATGTGGTATATATACACAATGGAGTACTATATGGCAATGAGAAAGAATGATATATGGCCATTTGTAGGAAAGTGGATGGACCTTGAGGGTGTCATGGTAAGCGAAATAAGTCAGGCAGAGAAGGATAGATACTATATGTTTGCATTCATAGGTCTAACAGGAGAGACCTGGCAGGGGACCATGGGGAGAGGAAGGGGGAAAGAGAGCGGGGAAGAGTGAGGGACACAGATCAAGGGAGACTACTGAATACTGGAGACGAACCGTGGACTGAAGGGGGAGGGGGAGAGGGGGAGGGGGGATGGTCATGGTGGGGGGCACTTGTGGGGAGAAGCACTGAGTGTTATATGGAAACTAATTTGACAATAAACTTATTAAAAAAAAGAAATGGATTGGAAGAACATATATTGTTAAAATGTCTATATTAACCAAAGCAATGTACACATTTAATGTAATCCCTATCAAAATACCAACATTTTTCACAGAGCTAGAGCAAAGAATTCTAAAATTTATGTGGCTTTATTATTTTTTTAATGCTAAATTGTATCCATGGGTGTTCTGGTATTGAAGAATTGTTGCATTCCTGAAATCACTCCATGTAGGTGGAGTAGTAAAGTCTAAATTAACTTTTACCAGTATTTAACTTAGGAATTTCCCATTTATGTTCATAAATCAGATAGTATAATTTTTTTTTCTTACATTCACCTGGTCTTGTCTTTTCATCAGCTTTCCTGAGAGTATGTGTCACAAATCACAAAGATCACATATTCAAAGCATACAATGCAGGTCATGGTAGTGGGGCATGAACCAAGTCCAGCGCCTCATCCTGGGCACCCGGGGGCACCCTCAGGGAGGAGCTGCTGCCAGAGGAGCTCCAGCACTACTGCTAACCTGGAAATGCACAAGCCTGTGTGGTGAGGAGCAGGGCTCTGTGGAGAAGCTGCAGCAGTGGGAGGCTGCTCAGGCCCTGTGGAGCAGGTGCTACCCATGGGTGAGGTGGGCCTGCCCTGGAACTTTGAGCCCTTGCCTGAGCCCCAACAGGACCTGAACAGAGCCAGCCCAGGGATGATTGATGTCAGAAAACCCCCACCCCCATCCCACTGTAGTTCTTGGGCAGACCCTGCCTTGGAGGGAGACTCTGAGCTGGTTGCTGCAAGGGTACAGTTGCCTACATTTGCTTCTGTGAAGGACAGTCTTGACCTCCTACTCCAAACCCAAGTCCTGATCTTTACACAAAGTACAAAATTTGGGCTATAGCCCAGATGAATTTGACTCACCTTTTTTTTTTTTGAATGTTTATTTATTTTGAGAGAGAGCGAGCATGAGCAGAGGAGGGGTAGAGAGAGAGGGAGACAGAGGGTTTCAAGCAGGTTCCATACTGCCAGCACAGATCCCAATATGAGGCTCGATCTCACAAACCATGAGATCATGACCTGAGCCAAAATCAAGAGTCTAAGGCTTAACTAACTGAGCCACCCAGGCTCCTCCTCAAAAATTTTTTAAATATGTGAATTCCTGCCACTCATTTCCTTTGATCTAGGGTACCTGATTGTCACCATTTGGCTTGAGAGTTTCCAAAAGGCAATTCTGGTCTGAAGATTGTGTGTATGTGCCCATAGTTCCGGGGTTCAGCCAGCACAGGACACAGAATAGTCAGTGGCAGCTGGGTTGTATTTTTAAATGGTTTCATGCTCATGGTGGAAACTGAGAAGTTTGGCATACTTTTAGAATTTTGTGAAACCATTTTATAATAAATGAGAATCTCTGAAAGGAGAACAAGCAAACAAAATCAAGCATACAGTTTAGTGGTCTCTGGCACATTCACAGTTGTGCAGCCATCACTACATTTCATTACATCCTAGAGGAGCAGCTAAGTGCCACACATTTACTCCATTATTCCTATTATGTAGCAACAGCCCTCTTTCATGATGATCTCTGGTATCAGTGTACCATTCCTTCCTGCATGCAGGAAGTTGGTTTCTTCTTGTTCCCTGCTATTTTTTAGGTAGGACTTTTTTTTAATTTAAATTTTAGTTGGTTAACATATAGTGCAACATATGTTGGTTTCAGAAATATAATTCAGTGATTCATCACGTACATAGAACACCCAGTGCTCATCACAAGTGCCCTTCTTAATATCCATTACCCATTTAGCCCATCCTTCTCCCTCCCTTCCATCAACCCTCAGTTTGTTCTCTATCATTAAGAGTTTTTTGTAGTTTGTTTCCCTCTCTTCTCTTCCCCTCTTTCCCATATGTTCACCTGTTTTGTTTCTTAAATTCCACATGAGTGAAATCATATGGTATTTTTTTTCTCTGACTGACTTATTTTGCTTAGCATAATACTTCTAGCTCCATCCATGTCATTGCAAATGGCAAGATATCATTCTTTTTGATGGTTGCATAACGTTCCATTGTATATATATGCCACATCTTCTTTATCTGTCAATCAGTTGATTGACATTTGGGCTTGCTCCATAGTTTGATTATTGTTGATAATGCTGCTATAAACATTGGGGTGCATGTACCCCTTCAAAACTGTATATTTTTTGCATCCTTTGAGTAAACACCTAGTAGTGCAATTGCTGGATTATAGGGTAATTCTATTTTTAGTTAATTTGAGGAACCTCTATAGTGTTCTCTGGAGTGGCTGCACCAGTTTGCATTCACAACAACAGTTCAAGAGGATTTCCCTTTCTCCACATCCTCACCAACACCTGTTGTTTTCTGTTCTTAATTTTAACCATTCTGACAGATGTGAGGTTGTATCTCATTGCGGTTTTGATTTGTATTTCTCTGGATGTCTTCTTTGGAGAAGTGTCTATTCATATCTTTTGCCCATTTCTTCACTGTTTGTGTTTTAGGTGTTGAGTTTAATAAGTTCTTTATAGATTTTGGATACTAACCCTGTATCTGATATATTGTTTCCAAATACACCTTCTCCTATTCCCTCAGTTGCCTTTTAGTTTTGCTTATTGTTTCTTTCACTGTGCAGAAGCTTTTTATTTTCATGAGCTCCCAGTAGTTCATATATCCTTTCGTTTCCCTTGCCTCCAGAGATGTGTTGACTAAGAAGTTGCTGCAGCCAAGGTCAAAGAGGTTTTTGCCTGCTTTTTCCTTGAGGATTTTGAAGGCTTCCTGTCTTATGTTTAGGTCTTTCATCCATTTTGAGTTTCTTTTTTGTATGGTGTAAGAAAGTGGTCCAGGTTCATTTCCTGCATGTTGTTGTCCAGTTTACTCAACACCATTTGCTGAAAAGACTGTTTTTATTCCATTGGACATTCTTTCTTGCCTTGTCAAAGATGAGTTTGCCATATGTTTGTGGGTCCATTTCTGGGTTCTCTATTCTGTTCCATTGATCTGAGAATCTCTTTTTGTGTCAGTGTCATGCTGGCCTGATTATTACAGCTTTGTAATATAGCTTGAAGTCCAGGATTGTGATGCTTCCAGCTTTGGTTTTCTTCTTTAAGATTGCTTTGGCTCTTTGGGGTCTTTTCTGGTTCCATACAAATTTTAGGATTGTTTGCTCTTGCTCTGTGAAGAATGCTGGTGTTATTTTGATAG
The DNA here is from genome assembly GCF_006229205.1 of Suricata suricatta. NCBI lineage: Eukaryota > Metazoa > Chordata > Mammalia > Carnivora > Herpestidae > Suricata > Suricata suricatta. The sequence continues at coordinate 65,042,213 of NC_043709.1, forward strand.
GGATTGCCATACCTAAGGATTTTTAATGGTGATATTATGAGCCATGCATTATGAATTTTACCGTGTCAGATGCTTGATACTTTTTGAATTCCTAAAAGTATTATTGAGCTTTATTCTGGGAATGGTTAGGTTATTTTCAGGTCTTGTTTGAACACTTTGTTAGGTAAAATCAGAGTAGTGTTTAGTCAAAGCTTAATTTTCCCTGTCATTGAGGCAAAACCCTACTGAAAGTCTAATTAATTGTGGAAAAAGTCAAAAAGGTCCATGTAAAGAAAATTACCAGATAGAGAAATAAAAGTATAGAGGAGCAGAGAGAGGGAACAAAACAAAGCAAACAAACAAAACTCAAATTCACATTAGTCTGTGATAGAAATCTGTTGCATTTCTATACATTCTTTAAAATGTTTATTTGTAAAAAAAATATTTATTTGTTTTGAGAGAGAGAGAGAGAGAGTGAGCAAGTGAGCGAGCATGAGCTAGGGAGGGACAGAGAGAAAGAGGGAAAGAGAGGATTCCAAGCAGGCTCTACTCTGTCAGTGCAGAGCTTGACACAGGGCTCATTCCTATGAACTGTAAGATCATGACGAGCTGAAATCAAGAATTGGACAGTTAACTGAGCCATGCAGGCACCATGTCTATATGTTTATAATGAAGTGGCAGGAAGAGAAATTAAGAAAACCTTCCCATTTACAGTTGCATCAAAAATAATAAAATACCTATGAATAAACTTAACCGAAGATGTGAAAGACCTGTACTTTAAAAAGTATGAAGCACTGATGAAAAAAATTGAGGATGACACAAAGAAATGGAAAGGTACTCCATACTCATGGGTTGGAAGAATTAATATTGTTAATATGTATATACTACCCAAAGCAATCTGCAGATTTAAAACAATCTTTATCAAGATACCAACAGAATTTTTTTTTTACAGAACTAGAACAAACAGTCCTAAATTTTGATAAAACCACAAAAGACCATGAATAGCCAAAGCAGTACTAAAGAAGAAAAACAAAACTGGAGGTATCACTATTCCAGACTTCAGGTTATATTACAAAGCTGTAGTTATCAAACCAGTATGGTACTGGCACAAAAAGAGACATATAGATCAATGGAACAGAATAGAAAACCTAGACACAAACCCACAATTATATGGTCAATTAATCTTTCACAAAAGAGGAAATAATATCAATAGGAAAAAGACAGTCTCTTCAGCAAATGGTGTTGGGAAAATTGTACAACTGTATGCAAACGAATTATACTGGGCCAGTTTCTTATGCCATATACAAAAATAAACTAAAATGTATTAAAGACCTAAATGGATACCTGAAACCATAAAGAGCCTTGAAGAGAGCACAGACATATGTCTCCTGAGGCAAGAAAAACAAAAGCAAATATAAACTATTAGGACTACCTCAAAAGAAAATGCTTCTGCACAGCGAAGGAAACAGTCAACAAACTAAAAGGCAACCTACTGATGGGAGAAGATATTTGCAAAAGACATATCTGATCAAGGATTAGTATCCAAAATATATAAAGAACTGATATTACTCAGCACCAAAAAAGCAAATAATCCAATTTAAAAATGCGATGTGCAGAAGAGATGAACAGACATTTCTCCAACAAAGATGTCGAGGTGGCCAACAGACACATGAAAAGATGCTTGACATCGCTCATCATCAGGGAAATACAAGTCAAAACTGTAATGAGATGTCATCTCACACCTGTCAGAATGGCTAAAATCAACAACACAAGAAACTAGTTTTGGGGAGGATATGGAAAATGGGGGAACCCTCTTGCACTGCTGTTGGGAATGCAAACTGGCACAGCCACTCTGGAAAAAAGTACTTAGGTTCCTCAAAAATTAAAAGTAGAACTACCCTACAATCCTGTAATCACACTACTGGGTATTTACCACCAAAATAACCAAAACACTAATTCAAAGGGATACACGTACCCCTATGTTAATCGCAACATTACTTACACTCGCCAAGAAGCAGCTATTGAGCAGGTGTGGAAGTAGCTCATGTGTCCATCAGTAGATGAAAGGATAAAAAAGAACTGTTATATATTAAAAAAGTATTATTCACCCATAAAAAGGAACAAAATGTTGCCATTTGCAACAACATGGATGGAGCTAAAGAATATAATGCTGCATGAGATAATTGGTCAGAGAAAGACAAATACCATATAATTTCTACTCATATGTGGAATTTAAGAAACAAAAATGCAAAAGGAAAAAGACAAAGAAACAGACTCTTAACTTTAGAGAACAAACTGATGGTTATCGTAGGAGAGGCAGGTGGGTGGGGGATGAATGAAATAGATGATGGGGATTAAAGAGTACACAACATGATGAGCTCTGAATAATGGATAGGATTTTTGAATCACTGTATTGTATTCCTTAAACCAATATAATGCTATATGTTAATTCTAATGGAATTAAATTTAAAAACTTAATAAGAAAACAGCAAAAATTTCAAATTATTTTGTAAGCCATAATTCCAAAACATAGTAGGAAAGACAGAGAAAAAAAATCAATAATTAGAAGAGGAGTGACTGTATAAGAAATTTATATTATAACTTGGTGGAAAAAATCTTTTAAAAGATATATGTAAGACACTCAAGGGTTAAATGAAAGCATAATTTCCACTTTGAACAAAAAGATAATTACTAACAAAAGCAGGAAGAAACAAAACACGATCAAAGAGATATGAAGTATTTACTAGTATTTTGGAAATGAAAAAATGTGACCACTGAAATAAAAATATTAATATATGAAAGTCCTAGATTGTATTTTATTATTAGACTACCTCATGTTGCCAAAGATATGACAATCATAGTGAGAAACACATACATAATAAAGCACATTGACACAAGGATATTAAAATTATAAATGAGCTATTAAGAGGCTGCAGAATTCTTCTAGTAAAGGGACTTAAGGGAATCAATGATAACATCTCAAGAGACAAAATCCAAAGAAATTATTGTAACAAAATTTGCAAATTTAAGAAAGATATAACTTGTCAAGTACTTCAAAGAAAGAGAAAAATTCACATTAAATAGAGTCAAATGGTGGATGACTGAAGAAGAGAGAATTTCCCATTAGAGCCCAGAGATGGAGTGCTGGAATGGGCACCACTTCTATCACTGAAACAAGAAAATAGCTAGACACACTGCAGATTAACAACTGAAATTATTTTTTAAAATAAAATTATTTACTTTGAGAGAGAGAGAGAGAGAGAGAGAGAGAGAGAGAGAGAGAGAGAGAGAGAGAGAGAGAGAACAGCCCAGGGGAGGGGAAGAGAAAGAGGAAGAGAGAGAATCCCAAACAGGCTTCATGCTGTCAGTGCAGAGCCTGAGTTGGGGCTCAATTTCATGAACCATGAGTTTGAAAGCTTAACCCACTGAGCCATCCAGGTGCCCCTGTGCTTCTTGAACCCCTAAGCAGGTTACAGGGCAAATGGCTAATTTGAAATGTAGAGAGAGACAAACACCTGCAAGGGTAACAAGGTTTAACTACAATAGATGCTACTGAAAGCCATCTAAACTGGTATGAAGAATAAATACCACATTTTTGCTAAATTCCCAAAGGTTGAGTGTGGGCTAGTATGAGAATATGAAGTCTCTGGGGGCTGCAGACACTGGAGGTTCATGCTCTCTCTCAGGCTTTTCCTCTGAGAAATGTAATGAAAAAAGAGTACTGAGAAAAGCCTCCCTGTGGTAGAGGCAGGACAATAGCAGTCATTGCAGACACTCCACGCAGACCCTTCTCCTCTATCTCCCTTATGGAACAAAAACCTTAATCTGCACAGAGTATATCAAAACCTTTAGCTTGAGGGCAGTGGTAAAATTCTTTGCACCTTGGGGAAAGGAAAAGAGGGAGAAACATGCAGTACTACCCATGGGGAAAGAGCAGGAATTTGTGCTAGACAGAGGGGAAAAAACCATATATTACCTGGGGAGGTACAAATATAAGAATCACAGCAGCCACTAGTTGTTGCCAGAGATAGGTGAGGGTCAAAGATAAAAAGACAAAAAAAAATTCAATACTAAAAACCTTTTTTAAAAAGGAAAAAGAAAAGAATTACAGCAGGATTCCCATTAGAACCATGCAAGCAAGAAGACAGCGGGGTGAAATTTTTCAAGTGCTGCAAGAAAGAAATGGTCAACTGAGTACTGTCTACCCAGCAAAGATAATCTTCAAACTTACAGAAAAAATGAAGACTTCCTAGGCAAACAAAACATGAGAGAGTATATTGCCAGAAGACCTACTTTACAAAAAAGTTAAATGAGGTTTCTCAGGTGCATGGAATATAAGCTAAGACTTTAGACTTACAAAAAGAAATGAAGAATATAAAAATGAGAACAAATAAAGGGAAAAGACAGTCTTTCACCAAACTTTAACTGCTCTAAGGTTATTATTATAGCAAGACAATTACAAGAGATTGACAGAATGTGGCAGTAATATGTATGGTTTCAAAGCATTGAAATATGACACAAGTGTCTCTCAAATAAGATCCAGTGTATCAATGTTGAAAAATTAAAGCCAATCAGAAAAGCAATTAAAAGGTTACCTTGGGGGAAAAATAGTAACAATGTGTTCTGCATTCATATAATAGCATACTGTGTGTTCATATAATAGCATGGGAACAATGGCACAAAGGAGAGAAATAATTGAGAATAAGTGGTTACAAGGTCTTTATACTGCTTGAAGTGCTATACTTATTATTTGAAGGTAGACTCAGATTATTTAAAAATGTATATGAAAACAATGTAGGGAAACCACTAATAATAACTTTAAATGTGAGTGGGCTAAACAAATGGGTTTAAACACAAAATATTATTATATTGCACTATAAAAGAAATATATATTGTCTATAAGAAATAAAATGTAAGAAGACAATAATACATCAAATGAAAACTGATGAGAAAGATATACTATGAAAAATGATAAAGAGGAGGGTGGATTATCCATACTAATTTTTCAAAGTATACTTTAGAATAAAGAAGATTATCAGGGACAAATAGAGATATTACATAATGATAAAAGAATAATATCTCTCTCAAAATAACTTCCAAAATGTTTATGGATCTAAAAACAGAGCTTTGAAAATATATGAGGCGAGGGAAGTGACATCTGCAAGATGGAGAGCTAGGAGCTCCCAACACTCTCTCCCCATCAAAAGCAGCAAAACAATAAATAAACAACTAAAATAGCTCAAAGAAAGTTCTGGACTACAATGAAGAAGGAGAAAAAACTCTGCTGAGCCCAGAAATTGACGATGGCCACATAGGAAAGCATAAGAAGCATTTTAGCTGTGTTAGCCTATCTCCTGGTCAAGAGCAGCTCAGTTCCAGGAGGGATCCTCTCAGAGGAATTTCATCCCATGGGGAAAAGGAGAGCAAGAGAACCCTAGCAAGCCTCGCTGCTGTGGATGTTTGCATCCTTTGTTACTGAGAATTCCCATAGTCTTCACCATTGCTTATCCCAGCTGATGGAGCTGCCTGGAGGCCCCACCACTGCATCTCCTCCCTGGGGTTGGAGATGTTGCTGTGGTGAAACCTGCCCCAGGGGCTGTAGTCACTGCTGTGCCCCACTTCCTGGGATCAGGATGCCAGAGTACCTTGCCATATATGGAACCAGAGCTGTGCTTCTCTGAATCCTGCCCCTAGTCCCAGGTCATAACTTTGTCCTGCCATTACTAGGGCAGCCACTGATTCTCTGAACTCCACCCCTTGGATCCCACGTCACTCTTTAACCACCATTACTGGGGCCAAGCTGCTGCTTCCCTGAGCTCTACCCCCAGGTCACAGGTTGTGGCTCTGACCTGCCATTCCTGGGACCCAGACACCTCTGCTCTACAATCTGCCACCTGGGTCCTGACATGTAGCTTTAATGGACTGCCACCTGAAACATGCTCCTGTTTTTCTGCAACTGCACCCTCGGCCAGAGTTGGGACTTGGACTCATCATCCACAGGTTGTGCTGCTACTATACCCTGCCTCCTGAGCCCAAGCCACTGTTGTGCCTTGTCAGTATGAGCCTGCTGCTACTACTGCATTTCTCCTTCCTGCCTGAGACTCAGGTCTAGAGACCCAGACCCTGGTTCCATGGGAGATTTGCACATTCCCACACCTTAGACACCTCTACTAGTGTAGAGGTGAGTGCATCTGTGCCCCAGGACCCAGGCACTATGATAGTGCTACATGTATCTGATCATAGGACCATAACTCTGCTACCACTTTGAGTGCTAGCATTCCAGATCAGGCAGAAAGAAGGATCCTTTTGATTAGAACTTCCTACCATGGGTAAAAAAGGGCAACAAGAAGACACCGCAGATTTCTTCTTTGAGACTATTAGTAGCCATAGCCACCACTGCCATTCACAGGAACTCCATAGTCTTGGCCACAGACGACTCCTGCAGTCTTTGCCAATGCTGACTTCAGATGATGGAGCTGCACAGAGACTATGCTGCTGTGCCCTCCCAGGAAGCAAGGACACTGCACCCCACCCAACCAGTGCCATTGTAATGACATTCAAATGAAGATACTCCCCTCTGAACAGCCAGTCCAAAAAAGCTGGAAGAGATGACTCCTTCCTCAAATGTGCAGACATCAGTGGAAAGTCATCAGAAACATGAAAATGCAAGGAAAGATGACACCACTACAAGAACAGAATGGTTTTCCAGCAACGGATATTCCAAGAATGGAGATCTGTGGGTTATCAGAAAAAGAATTAAAAATTAAGGAAATTAACTGAGATTCAAGAGAATACAGATAGACAGCTCAGTGATCTCAGGGAAACAATACATGAACAAAATGATTCATCAGTAAAGAGCTAGAATCAGAAAAGAACATACCAGAAATTCTGGAGCTAAAGAATACAGTGAATGAAATGAAAAATGCAAGAGAGCTTCAATAACAGGCTCAGTCAGGCAGAAGAAAGAATCTGTAAACTGGAAGACAGAGTTCTTGATATTATCCAGTCAGAGAAGAAAAAATAAATTAGAATGAAAAAGAGTGAAGAAAGCCTGTATGAATTATGGGCAACTAACAAAAATAAAAGTATTTGCATTATAGAAGTCCTAAAAGGGAAAAGAGAAAAAGGGACAAAAAACATATTTGAAGAAATAATGGCTGAAAATTTCCCAAATCTGGGGAGAGATATGGCCAACCAGGTATACAAAGCTCAAAGATCCCCAAAAGGATACAACCTAAGAAGATCTTGACTGAGATAGATTTTAATCAAGTGCTCTAAAATCAAAGACAAGGAGGGAATTTTAAATAGAGCAATAGAAAAGATTCACCACATACAAGGGAATTCCAATAAGACCAACAGATTTCCCAGCAGTAATCTTCCCCCCAGAAGAGAATGGAATGATACATTCAAATGCTCAAAGTCAAAAAATTGTCAACAAACCAGTTTACCCTGCAAAGTAAGTTGTTCTTCAGAAATGAAGGAGGAATAAAGACTTTGTTAGAGAAAAAAAAAACGGAGGGAATTTTATCACCAATAAACATGCCTTACAAAAGAATGCTAAAGGGAAATCCAAATTCTAAGACAAACAAAAATGGAAAACAACATACCAAAACTTATGGGAAGACCCATAGGGCTGCTGGAGATTTCTCAACAGAAACTTGGCAAGCCAGGATAGAGTGGCATGATATATTCAAAGTGCTAAATGGGAAAAATCTGCAGCCAAGAATACTCTATCTAACAAGGCTATTTACATATTTATTTTTGAGAGGGAGAGAGAGAGAGAACACATGAGCAGGGGAGGAGCAGATGGTGAAGGAGAGAGAGAATCTTAAGCAGACTCCACACCCAGCCCAACACAGGGCTCAATCTCATGACCATGAGATCATGACCTGAGCCGAAATCAAGACTTAGTGGTTAACCAACTGAGCCACCCAGGCAACTATGTATTCAATACATTCTTAATAAAAATTGCAGCATAGCTTTTATGGAGATTGACAAATGTTCTCAAATTCAATTTAAAGGTCCACAATAGACAAGACAATCTTGAAAAACAACTCTAGAGTACTTTGTCAAAATCAAGACTTGCAAAATAAGCATAATTAAGACAATGTGTTATTGGCATAATAACAGACAAATTGAAGGTTGGAACAGAAATTGACCCTTATGTATATGCATTTGATTTACAACAAATGTACTAATGTAATTTAAGTGGAAATGAAGGTATTAGGTTGTTTGAATATCCCATATAGTATGACCTATTTCACACCATCCAGAAATTCAGTTTTAGGTGTTGTAATCCTATTTGTGATTAGCAAAGTAATAAAGCTTTTAGAAGACTACCTAATAGAGTATATTCATGGTCTTGGGATGGGCAAAGATATTGTAAACAGGAATCAAGAAGTACTACTTATAAAAAGATAAAAATGACTAATGTACTACATCAAATTAAAAATTTCTGTTCATTGAAAGACACATTTAAGAAAGGTAAAAAGAATTCATGCAGCATGTTATGCAGCACAAAATTAACTTGGAATATACATTCTCAATATAAACAAATGGGGAAAATTTATATCTTTCACATAGCAGAATATAGAATTGGCCAGTAAACATATGGAAAGGTCGTCAACATGGTTGGTAAAATGCAATTAAACCACAAGGAATTTCTACTTGACATGCATCTGATTTGCTAAAATTAAAAAAGAAAAAGACTAACAGTCCAAAATATTGACAAGAATGTGAAGTAATGGAAACCCTCATATGTTGGTGCTGAGCATGCAAAGTGTGACAAACACATTGGAGAATAGTTTGCCAGTTTCTACTAAGATTAAACATATAGTTATGCTATGTCCCAGTAATTCCTCTTCAAGTAATATACAAGGAAAATTAGTGTGTATATATACAGAAAAGATTTTTATAAGAATATTCATAGCAGCTTTATGCTTACTAGCCAAAATGTGGAAACAATTCAAACATCAATCAACAGAACAAATGGGTAAATTGTGAAATGTTAAAAAAATGGAATATCACAAGATTAAATTTCAAATAAGTGGCAAGTTATCTGTCATTGCTATGTGTGTAGAAGGATGTGTCAAATAAGAAATGCTTGCTTGGTTTTCATTGGAAATCTTCATTATGATTGGTGTTGATCTGTGCCAGCACTAGTTGTGAAGATTAATTACTATGACAAGAATACAAAAATTATTCTGACTTACTTTTCCTGTCACTGTACTAATTTAAATATATTGGCTTTAGGTTACATGCCTTTTCAAAGTGATTTTGTGCTGCAACTATAGACACATACAGCTTTTCTGTTTTCCTTCAGAAATGAGGAAGTCTCCTTTGAGAGGCCAAATGACTTACATGCATGGCTCTGATCTTATTTGTTCTCACATTTCCCTTTATGTGTTATGCAGCATGAAATTAACACTGTTGAGTCCACATAGTCAAATAGATACCTCACACAGTCAAATACACAACAGTAAGTTGATATAACTGAGAGGTGGAATATGTAAACTTATTAAACCTGATTTCAAATTTGTATCTCTTTGATATTGATGCAGCAATTGCAATATACTGTTCTAGACTCCAAAATAACTAGCATGCACACCCATAGGTGCAAGCATTTTTTTGTTCAGTATAGCACTAATTATAATAGATTTGAATCTACTGAAGCTTGGAATCAGCTTGAATAATTATCAATGGAAGAATGGTTAAATACATTATGGCAGATCTGTATATGAATATCACATAGGCATAAGGAGAAGAAAGCTGGGTATTGCACGTAGGCATGAAAAGACCTTCACAGTACTTAAGTGATGAAAACAAGCTGGAGAATACCTCTGGATCTCATATATGAACAGAAAATGCCTCTGAGCATATCTGCTAAATCATATCTAGGTAAGGTGGTGTAGTGTCTAATAATTTGGCAGGAGATTGTTTCATAATCTCTTACATAATGAAAGACTAATGAAAAGCAAGTTTGTCTATCCTGCTATTCAGTTTACTTATATTTACAAAGCTATTTCATATACACATGGGAAGATGATCAGGAGATAAACTCAATCACTCCTCAGATTCCATGGAAAATCCCAAGAGAGTTCACTCACCTTGTGTTTGGCCTGAGGGAAAATCCTGGCTTCCTACATGGGGACCAGATTTTTTTCTCCCTTCTTGTTCCTGTGGAACTCTCATCAGAATAACAATTTGTCATTCAGTAAGTTCAAGGTAATTGCTTCAACCCAGAGTTTCCAAAGATGTTGCATAATAAAGTCCCCTGTTGCCCTCCCAAAAGTTCTTCTTTTTAGTTAATGAGTCCAAAGTCAAACTTCTAGTGTGACTCCAGAGACTGCCTAACATTAGCCAGCAGTCTCTTAGGCTCCCCATTCAGTCCTTCAACCCATCAACTGACAAAATCAAGCTGCTTATCTCTGATAGGTTACATAAGAGGATTCATTGTTTGGACAGTGCAAACAGCAAGGTATCCATCATAGAGGAAGTGGACAAATGATTAATCAGGATTAAGAGAGATGAAAGTAATAGCTCAAATGAGATGATCCTCAAGCAGAAATTAGAAAAAGTTTCTCAAGATTTATCTACAGGGTCTTTTGGAGCCTGGGTAAACATACTTCTTTGTACTTATCCAGCTTTTTAGACTGAAAATTACAACTATTTACAGAGTTGAGTAGTTGTGGTAATCCTCTCCTTATGGGAATCATCTGAGCAAGGATGGATTCACTTATCAACACTAGGCTCCAGAATACAAGCCAAGAGTGTAATAACGTCCTTCCTAAATTCTCTGATGTTTTTGTTCCTTCTGAAGCTACTTCTTCTCCCTTCTGTCCTGCCTTCCTTGTATTTATGGCTTTCTAAGACACTTTTTCTGATTCCTCTCATCTAAACTCTTGTTTTTTGTTTTGTTGTTGTTGTTGTTGTTGTTGTTGTTGTTGTTGTTTTACTGTCCCAGAGCTCTCCTGCAATGCTGTTTGCTCTAGGATGACTAGTTTTTGTCTGTTCCCTAAGCTGTCCTCATCAGCTTCTCAGATGTGCTTCTTTTCCTCATCTTTTGGAATATTAGGCATTTAAAATGAATTGAAAACTGAGTTTGTTAAAGCTTTTATTGTATATAAATTACCCAATTAAATTATTATGACACTGCAAAGTGGGAATTGTTATCTCCACTGTGTAGAAGGGAAACCTGAAATTAAAAAGATGAAACTTCTTTTTAAGCTCACACACCTAGACAATAGCAGATTTGGGATAGGGCCTCACATATGTCTGCCTCTAATGAGGTCTCCATGCCTCTGCTGCTTCTCTTTGCCTTTTAGCACAGAGCCTGGATTTTATCAGGGTCTTGAAAGGTTGAGTCACTGAGATTACTACATGAGCAGGTAAGAACATCAAACACATATTTCTAATGTTCATAGATTAAAATCTTCTCTAATCCTGAATTCCAGAGAATTGCACTTTTTGGCAGTTAAAAAAATAAATCACAGAGTTTGTATCAGGTAAGTTATAGATTTGTTTTATGTAATTTTATGAGTTGTCAGCATTTTCTTAAATATCAGTCCTACAAAATAATATCTCTAAGAAATGCATACATTGTTTAGCACTTGCGTGGCTCAGTGGGTTGAGCGATGCACTCTTGATTTCAGCTTAGGTCATGATCTCACAGTTGTCAGATCGAGCCCATAGCTGGGCTCCGTGCTGAGGTAGAGCCTGCTTGGGATTCTCCCTTTCTCTCCCTCTGCCTCTCCCCAGCTCATGGGCGAGCTTGCACATTCTCTCTCTCAAAACAAATAAATAAATATAAAGGTGCGCCTGGGTGATTCAGTTGGTTGGGTATCTGACTTTGGCTTAGGTCATGATCTTGCCATTCCCTAGTTCGAGCTCCAGTTAGGGCTCTGTGCTTACAGCTTGGAGCCTGGAGTGTGTTTCCCTCTCTTTCTAGTTTTTCCCCATCAGAACTCTGTCTCTCTTTCAAAAATAAGTAAGGATTAAATTTTAAAAATAATAATAAATAAATATAAAAAAGAAATGCACACATTGCAACAAGTATATTTGGTGTATTTTGTTTTCTTAAGTGGAAATCTTGCCACTTTGTCTTCAGATATGAGTATAAAACTGAGAAGTAAATAAAGTCAAAACTGACTATATATAGTATATAGTACATTTCCTTCAGTAGACTTCTAATTCCTTCACAACAGAAGTTGGAATTATTGTCAGCATAAACTTATCCATTGCTGGCAATGTGCATGATTTTATGTTAACATAAAACAATAAAAGAAAATCAATAGGATACTTGCAATGAAAAATCACATTGTAAAACTCATTTGTATCTATATTTGTGGAGTAACTATGGAATCATTTGTTTATAAGTTTCTAGTTCAACATTTTCAAATCTATATCTGAAAAATTAAATTACTTAAAACATTTAAGAATCATCAAGGAAGTCAAATAGTTCAGTAATTTGAGATGTGCCTTTTCATTTCTGTGTTTGACTTTAGTTGCTACTTTTGGGCCACTCTGTTGAAAATATGGTTTTAATGGTGTTAACTAAAGATCTCAAGGTACAGCTATGTTGGCAGTGAGCGCTGCCAGAGCGAACACCACAGGTTGGGCACTCATTACACCTGAACAGTAAAGCAGTCGGTCCAGCTACTTAGGTGACATGTGCAGGGCGAATAACTGGTTGGATTTCTCCCCTAAGCAGCTGATTTTGCATTGCATTAACAGAATGCTAGATTCTCTGTTGCTTCAATAATAGGGATTTGAAGTACGATTCCTCAGTTGCTTTTTTTCTTTCTTTCTTTTTTTAAGGTTATTTATTTTGAGAGACAGTATAAGGGAGTATGAGAGACAGTACAGAGATAGAGGGAGAGATAGAGAATTCGAAGCAGGCTCTGCACTGTCAGCCCAGAGCCCGATGCAGGGCTCAAATTCACAAACCATGAGATCATGACCTGAGCTGAAATCAAGAGTCAGACACTTAACAGTCTGAGCTACCCAGAGCCCCTCCTCAGTTGCTTTCCTGTTTTGGTCACTTTTCATATGTTGGTCAAATTCTATATATTTTTTTTTGTTTTTTACAGAGGTGAGAATTCACAGCTTTCACTTAACAAAAGGAAAAGCACACAAAGAGTTGTCTTAATTATATATTTGAATACATTATTTGTTTATTTGGAATGTGTCTGGTGGATATAGAGGGAGTGTGTTTTAGCCATGGATAACATTTTACTATCAGATTTATATTGCAAACACAGTGGCCTTGTAACTAAGGGAAATACTCTGTAACTATATTCTGTATATTTTTGTGTTTTAAGATATATCATTTAGCTTTAATTTGGTCTTCCACAGTGGAAAAGTCTAAGTAAAATTTAGTCATTAAATTTGTGGGTTTTTTAATCCAAAAATTTAAAAAACATTTTTCATTTAAAAAATTATTAACAAGGCCTCCTGGGTGACTCGATCAATTAAGCATCAACTTCTGCTTAAGTCATCATCTCATGGTTTGTGAGTTCAAGCCCCACATTGGACTGCACGCTGGTGGCATGGAGCTTGCTTGAGGGTCTTTCTTTGCCCCTCCCTGACTCATGCTTGCGCTTCCTCACTCTCAAAAGTAAATAAATAAACTTAGATAAAAAAATTATACTGGGGCACCTTGGTGGCTCAGTCAGTTAAGCATCCCACTTCAGCTTAGGTCATGGGATCTCATGGTTCATGAATTCAAGCCCCACGTCAGGCTCTGTGCTGACAGCTCAGAGACTAGAGCCTGCTTCAGATTCTGTGTCTCCCTCTCTCTGCCCCACCCTAAGCTCAGGCTCTGTCTCTCTCAAAAATAAGTGAACATTAAAAAAATTAAAAATAAACAAAAAATAACAAAATAAAAAATTATAAACATACTGGAAAGTTGAAAGTAATATGATAGTATAATTTTACCTAGATGCATAAACTTAGAATTTTGCTATGTATACTTTATTAAATTATATCTATCTATCTAATTTGATCTGCTGAATCACTTGAAAGTAATATGACATTGTAACACCTCACTCATGAATACCTAATCTAATAATTGAGTTTGTGTTTTAACAGATGGGATTTGAAGTTTTTGAAATGTAGGTATGTCACCATCATTCTTTTTGTGCTGTCCTATGGGCAGCCTTATCTTGTCCATGATTGTAGGGCAAATGTGACAGCTATAGGGTATCACAGATGTGAGATAGTAAGCTTTGTTATTTGGCGCTTTTCCTGGGAAGCTGGAACTGGAAACTCCATAAGGTGATCTTAGTTACAATGTGATGTGTATAGCTATTCCTCACTCATGTAGAAAAGTACTGTTCAAAGTCTTGTCGATTGATTGCATAATAGGAATCATTGTGATATGTAAAGGATTAGGAAATAAACTGCAGTCTGATTTATGTAATAATACTATTGATTTCCAGGTTTGCTTAGTAAATACTTGTGAAACAAACCAAACCAAGGATCTCCCTTAATCCAGCCCAGAGCATATGAGGTTTCTAATTGGTCAAGGAGTGGGACATAAAGCAAAACGAGGACACATGAAGAAAATAGGTGATGGTTATCTTTGGCCCCTCCCATTTTATGTTTTCCCCTAATGGCAGTGCCCCTTATAAGCCACGGGACTGCAACTAACACGGACTGTTTAAAAGCGTGTATCTTCATCACATAGACTGGCTTGTCTTTAAAAAGTAGTTTCCCATTCATTCTTTCATATTTTTGACTATCACATTTTGAGTAACTCTCATGGGCTATTTATTATGCTTGGTATCCTTTGATTCTGAAATTAACACTTCTCAGGGAACTTTTACTTTGGGTAAGAACCAACTAATTTCCTCCACATGATGGTGATAATATCTAGAAACAAGCCTATTATATTATGTTCCAAGAGCTGTTTACTTTAAATTTTGTAATAGAGATTGAAGAAATAAATCACTAATGGTGATGTTTCAGGAATCAGCCACAATAAAAATGCTTTAATATAAAATTTGAAGCACCTTATTGAGATGACATTGACGGAGAAAAAGCTGTATCTATTTAATGTGTAAACTTGATGAGTTTGGAGATAAGTATACATCTGTGAGACCACCATAGCAGTCTATGCCATAAACATACCATCGTCTCCAAAAGTTTCCTTCCACTCCCTTTATTTGTTATTGTGACTTTTTGTGTGTGATAAGAACATTTAAGATTTACCCTCTTGGTCACTTTTTTTTCCCAGATGTTTTTCTTTTATTTATTTTCCCTTGAAAAAATTACAGCACAACACAGGGAATGCACATGGACCTACCTATCTTGTTACTGAAAGAAGGCAAAGCTCTCAACTCCGGAACCTGGTGGGTGTACTGTATGTAGTGGGACAGTGGATAACAAACCAGAAGTGTCCCTGTGGCCTCAACCCAAGCATCTGCTCAGTCTTTTCTTCAGCTTTTGACATCACGGAGAAATGATGCTCTCTCTTGCTAAGTTCATTCTTTTTGGGAGGAAGAAGTTGATTAGGTCCTGGAGGTTTCCGTAATTGGATCAAATGACTTTCTTTCTCAGCATCACATGAGGCAATAAGTGAAGTATCAGGCCTCGACCAAAGAATACTGCTCTCTTGATTTATCTAGCAGCTGCTTTTGTCCCCCAGATATAGGTTTCTTAGACCACAATTATTCATTGCTGGCTATATTTCAGTCCATCAAACCTAGGTATATACATACACATAATTCTGTTTCTAGCCCTTCCTGGGATCATACAGAATAGCCCAGATGGAAGGATCTTTAAAGTTCTTCTTGTCTAATTACCTCATTTTATAAATAAGAACACAAAGGTGAAGAGATTTGTCCAAAATGAGAACTACTCCACTATGCTTTACTTCCTCTCCCTTATATTTTTTTCTTCTGTATTTAAAAGCTATAGTTTGGTTAAGCATCAGTTCTGGGTTGCACTTTTTCCATATTTTTATAACTACAAGGATATGCCATACTGACACTTTGCCCTCAGTCTCACACTGCATGCATAGTGCAGGTATGCTAGTGGCGTAGGGGAGAATGCACTAAAATGTTCCTAATCCTGGCACTGGCACCAACCAGCCTGATGACCTTAGGAAGTCTCTTGACCTCTCTGACCCTCAGTTTTCTCATCTATGAATGAAGGTGTTGGGTTAACATATGTATTCATTCCACAAACAAGTGTTGGACAAAATAGAAACACCTAGTTTATTTGGTGCATGACCTTAAGAAGGTTACCAAACCTATCTCTAACTCAGTTTTCTCATCTGTATAATAGAAATAGTAGAAGTAACTACTTCATTGCTCTGTTGTAAGTATTAAATGAGATCTTCATGTAAAGCACTTATTAATTGGCATATTTGGTAAGCACTCAAAAATTGCTATCAGTAACTATTATTATTACTCTCATTATTATTGCGATTATTTCTTTTTTTAAAATAGTTTATTACCAAGTTGGTTTCCATATAACACCCAGTGCTCTTCCCCACAAGTGCCCTCCTCCATCACCACCACCTCTTTCCCCTCCCTCCCCCTCCCCCTTCAACCCTCCGTTTGTTTTCAGTATTCAGCAGTCTCTCATGATTTGCCTCACTCCCTCTCCCTAACTTTTCTCCCCTTCCTTTCTCCTTCCCATGGCCCTCTGTTAGGTTTCTCCTGTTAGACCTATGAGTGAAAACATATGGTATCTGTCCTTCTCTGCCTGACTTATTTCACTTAGCATGACTCCCTCGAGGTCCATCCATGTTGCTACAAATGGCCAGATTTCCTTTAAAGGATACAATACAGAATTACTAACTATAGTCACCATGGAACATAGTAAATCTCTAGGACTTACTCATTTTGTGTAACTGATTTTGTACCCTTTAACTAGTACCTCCCCGTTTTCTCCTTCTCCCAGCCCCTGGCAGCCATGTTCTGGTCTCTGCTTCTGTGAGGTTGACTATTTTAGATTCCTCATATAATGTTATCTTGTAGTATTTTTCCTTCTGTGTCTGGCTTGTTTCACTTAGCATATAGTCCTCCAAGTTCATGTTGTTGAAAATAGCAGGATTTCCTCTTTTTTTTAAGGTTGAGTAATATTTTATTACATGTATATATGACATTTTCTTTATCCATTAATCTATTGATGGACTCTTAGGTTGCTACCATGTCTTGCTACTGTGAATAATGTGACAATGAATATCAGAGTGCAGATGTTTCTTCAAGAGGAAACTTCTTCAGCAAGCAAAGTCCTTCACCATCAGCCAGGCCAGAGATTCTGGGTAGGCTGGTTGGTGGGGCCCATGAGCAGGCAGACTGAGGGGGTATGTGGGTTGGCCTGTGCCTTATGTTGGGGTGCATAGGCAGGCAGGTAGTGCTGGGGTATGTAGGCAGGTAAATCTGGGGCTGGCATCCATGGGTATGCTTGCTGTCTCTTTCCTCCATGGGAGAACTTGTGGGTCAAGGATATCTTTATTTGTGCTTCACCCTTTCAAATGTGTCTTTCTCATTTCTGTATTCCACTAGGGTGCTGTAATGTCTCACCTGGATTCCAGATCTTTCATAAAGGTATTTTCATCCATGGATGGTTGTTAAATCACTGTTTCTTGGAGGGATAAGGGCTGGGACCTCCTATTCTGCCATCTTACTGATACCACTCCTTATTTTTATTTTTAAAAGATTGTTCTGAGAATCTCTAAATAATGTTAAAGAAGAAACTTACAGTGAAATCAAGCCCTAGCATTGATTTTTATCAGAATGGTTGTTTCTTTGCAAGATATTGGGATTCTCTCTATAGTTCATGGAATCTTTGGATCTAGTTAGTTGGATTATGTTTGTTAGTAGCCAAGAGAAAGAGAATTCTTTTGTATGTGTGGTCTCTGAAATTATATAACACAAACCTCACCCCTGGCTACTGTGAACCCTTACTTGAGTTCTGTTGCTTTGCTCTGGGGGCAATGAGGGTAATTTCAGAATGAGCATTGGAAGCCTCTATGCACAATATTGCTATATCTAAAGAGTGAAAGAAGAATTTAAGATATTATCTCCTATATTCTGACCCCAAATAACTATAAATAAATATCTAGATATTACCCAGAATTTATTATTTTACATTGCTAGTGTTGAATCCATCATAAATGTTAACACCCAAAATATGATTTTCTACTTCTCCCTTAAAGCAGTATTCTTAATGTTGACTTCACAAGCTGAAGAGTTTTATTGCTTAATGGATCTGAAAATATTGTTGCCACAAAACAGTGTACTACCAACTGAGAATTCAGGTAATTAGGTTCTGTTCCTTACATGGTCTGGGAGGCATTAGTTGTTCAGTCAATGAGTGACAACAGGATAGATTCCTCAGTTTGCTGATGAAGTAAATGAAGTAGTGTTGAATTAGAACATTAAGGGCCAGAAAGGGCCTCCAGTTTGAGGCAAGAATATTGAACAGTTATATTGAGACTCAGGTGACATTTAGAATATCAGGCCAGTATAGGGATATATGCACATGTTTTAAAATATGAGGAGAAAGTTTAGATAACCATGTGGGAGCCTTAATTAAGCCTGCAATAATGACAGAGACAGGAGTAATGACTATGTATATTACTGGATATATGATTTTTAGGGTTAGCATGGTGATCTAACCAGAGCGTTGTCTTATCGCCTGTGTATAACTTCTCATGACCCATTATATTCATAGCATTGTCCACAAGAGCCCACCTAACACATCACTGGACATCATGATCTAGGCTATCAGTTTTTGAAATTTTATTATTATTTTGTGAATGTATTTTAAAATTTAATTACAACATGATCCCATTAAGTAAAATGAAGGAAATTTAAAGTTAGAAAAATCCAGATCATCTAATTCCACAGCCAGTTTCTAATCCCTTGATGTCTTATTGTCCTCCTCTCCTCTAATAGTTTCATTCAGTTCACCTTGGCCCCTTTTCTCAAGATTGTAGATTGTACACTTAATTTTATCATATTAATATCTTTATAATTCCTTGTTTGTATGTGGGGTTGCTCACACACATACACATGCACAACAAATGATCTCATTTACACCTTAATGAAAACAAATGGAAGCAGTCAAATGGAAACTCACTTCTTGTACTCTTGGCCTCTCTTAGACATAGAAGTAACAAAGTATTCCTGATCCTACCTAAATCCTTTTACTCTGGACTTAATCCTACCCCTGAAATTTCTCTGAAATCTTCTTTTCCACCTTCTCATACCAGGAAATTTCTTTTCAAATGTACCCTCTAAACTTCATAAGATCATTATAGCTCCAGAAAAATTTATAATAAAAAATGGGATCATGGCTTATTTAAAATATCAATGGCAAGATGATGGCCAAGAAGTTAACTTTTCAATACCCAAATGTGGACTGTGGGACATTAGTGAAAGATATTCATGTAGAGTAAGATCTAGGTACTGAAGTAATTAAGAGGCACTGAAAGACTTTTGGTGGATCTTCTTGTTTTCCAGAGAGAACACTTCTCTATATGGCAATGAAAAACTACAGTGCTATCAGTGAGTTCATTCTTCTTGGACTATCAGTTGACCCCAATATTCAGGCCATACTCTTCGTGCTGTTCTTTCTGATTTATCTCTTCACTCTGCTGGGAAATTTCTTGATGCTGCTGGTGATTAGGGCTGATTCTCACCTCCACACGCCCATGTACTTCTTTTTGAGTCAACTGTCCTTCCTGGACCTCTGCCATTCATCTGTCACAGTCCCCAAGATGCTTGAGAATCTACTTTCTGAAAGCAAAACCATCTTTGTAGAGAGCTGCCTGGCTCAGGCCTTCTTTGTGTTTGCCACTGGGGGCACAGAGGCCTGTCTGCTGGCTGTGATGGCCTATGACCGCTATGTAGCCATCAGCTCCCCTCTGCTCTATGGCCAGGTGATGAGCAATCAGCTCTGTGTTGGGATGGTGTGGGGTTCCTGGGGCCTGGCCTTCGTTGATGCCCTCATCAATATCCTCTTGGCTGTCAATTTAGATTATTGTGAGGACCAGACTCTTCCTCACTTCAGCTGTGAGCTGTCATCTCTCTTCTCTCTGTCTTGCTCAGATACCTCTATCAACTTCACACTCCTGCTCTGCTCCTCTGTCTTGCATTTCTTTGGAACCTTCATTCTGATTGTTTTTTCCTATGCTCGCATTGTCTCCACCATCCTGAACATCAGCTCCACCTCAGGCAGAAGCAAGGCCTTCTCTACTTGCTCTTCTCACCTCACTACTGTGATCTTGTTCTATGGCTCAGGTTTCCTCAGCTATCTCTTGCCAACATCAGGCTCCCATCTGGAGATGATGGTCTCCTTGCAGTACAGTGTGGTCACTCCCATGCTGAACCCCCTCGTCTACAGCCTGCAGAACAAGGAGGTGAAGGCAGCTATGGGAAGAATGTTCAGAAAATATTTTCATTCTCTCATGTAGTAGACAAAAAGTTATGACTAAAAGGAGACTGAATTATTATGCTACATGATCAGATAATGGATTTTAAGGAGAGTTTCTTGATTGTCCATGATGCTATAGGGAATATATTGGCAATTATTTTATTGAAAATGCTTGTGAAGAGGACAGAAAACTATTATCTCAGGATGACTCAGGTTCATTCTTATTCAGGAAAGGAGAAATGAATCAGTCTTCTTTTCAAAGGATTATTTTATTAAAATGTTGATTTTTTTCATATCTATGTAGACATCTATTGCTATTGGTTAATCATTACTCTTTCACACTTCTTCAAATGATTACATCCAAATCCTCAGGAAAACTAGTTCTCTCAAATTCATATGGGTCTGTAAGTGGGGTGATTCTATAACCTAGAATAGGCTAACTTTTCTACCCCATTCTTCTGACAGTGCATTGAGGCAAGGAGTAAAACCAAGACCCAAGTGAGATTATTTAGAATCTAACTCTAGGAAATTCAAGTACTTAGCAGGAATAAACAATAAGAAAAGACAGCATTTAAAACAGAGTCAATCTGACTGTAGTACCTAAAGAGTCCATGAAATCTGGCTCACCTCGCAGTTGTCCTTCCTGAAGTCATATTTTTAACAAATATAATGACAATAGCTAATTTGTTACATTTCTTTTTTTTTAATGTATTTATTTATTTTGTGAGAGAGAGCAGAGCGTGTGTGAGTGGGGGAGGGGCTGAGAGAGAAGGAGAGCAAGAATCCCAAGCAGGCTCTATGCTGTCAGCATGGAGCCCGATGCGGGGCTTGATCCCATGAACCATGAGATCATGATCTGAAATCAAGAGTCAAAGTCAGGATGCTTAACTGTCTGAACCACCCAGGCACCCTCTAATTTGTTACATTTCTTAACTCAAGCCAAGAAGTGTGCTAAGTTCCTGTGATAGACAGGCTGGCCCCCCAAAGAGGTCCTCCTAATCCCTGGAAACTATTAATATGTTATATGGCAAAAGGGATTGGACATACATATAAGGTTATAGACTTAAAACTTTTTTTAAATGTTTATTTATTTTTGAGAGAAAGAGAGGGACAGAGGGTGAGTAGGGGAGGAGCAGAGAGAGAGGGAGACACAGAATCCGAGGCAGGCTCCAGGCTCTGAGCTGTCAGCACAGAGCCCAATGCGGGGCTTGAACTCATGGAGTGCGAGATCATGCCCTGAGCCAAAGTAGGATGCTCAACCAACTAAGCCACCCAGGTGCCCCTATAGATTTTAAAATTTGGAGAGTATCTTGGATTACCCAGGTAGGCCGAGTCTAATCACATAAATCCTTAAAAGCAGGGAAGCTTCTCCACGTATAGGCAGGAACAGTGAGGCAGAAGGGAAGGTCAGAGACAATATAAGCATAATATAAACTTATCTTATAAGCATAAGATAACCTACCATTGTTGGCTTTACTTATGGATGACATCCATGAGCCAGAGATTGTGTGTAGCCTCTACCAACTGAGAACCAAGAGCCAAGAGCCAACAAAGAAATAGGAACCTCTGTTCATGGAATTCATGGAACTGAATTCTGCCAACAAACTGAATGATGTCTCCTCCAGATCCTTCAGGTAATGTCTTTTGGCTTGATTTTGGCTTTGTGTGATCCAGTGGAATCAATTGAGCCTGTCCAGATTCAGACCAGAACTGTGAGATAATACATTTGTCATCTTTTTTTTATCTCCATAATATTTTATTGTCAAATTGTTTTCCATACAACACCCAGTGCTCTTCCCCTTAAGTGCCCTCCACCATCACCACCACCTCTTTTCCCCCTCCCCCTTCCCCCTCAACCCTCAGTTCATTCTCAGCATTCAATAGTCTCTCAAGTTTTGCATCCCTCTCTCTCCCCAACTCTCTCTCCCTCCTCCGCTCCCCC
>NC_043709.1:65064624-65078821 GCF_006229205.1 Suricata suricatta
TAGAGTATCTAGAAAAATAGAGCATCTTACCTTTATTATCCTACTTAATCATCTCCACAGGTATGAGACAGGTTTATTTAGTTATCCTTTACAGGTGAGGAAATGAGGATATTTGCCTGTCCAGGGATTCATAGCAAGGAAATGGTGGAACTGGAACTTCTGCAGTTTTGAACGGAGTCCATTCTCTCAGTCACTGAACTGTCTCCTCCATTAAGTTTACAAGACTCACAGATCCTTTTCATAATTATTTACTACCAGATTCAGTTTCTTATAACCAAAGAATGGTAACTGATAGGTTTCAAAAGTGAGATTAAATCAGCTGAACTTTAGTGTAAAGCAGTGTTTAGACTTAGAAATTTGGTTAAGATTTGAGAGAAGAAAATGATTATTATGCTACTTTTCCTCTTCAATTTTATAAGTCATCCATCTTTGTTTTTTCTAAAACTTCTTTTTCTGCCTTTCATCAGGTTATCCCCTTTCAGTTTTTGTTTCTTTCAAAGAAACCAAATTAGTTTTGAAATTGGAACTGGAGATTGATTTGTAGACAACAACCCTCAGGGAAGTGAGGATATGTAGAATTAGTTATTATGCTAAGATGTGCACAATATAGTGAGTTGTCCTTTCATTTATTTCTTCTCACGATATGTAATTGCCACTCTTAGGACCCATGATTGCCCGAGACTGTGGAGATTGTGCTAAATCTCTGAATAAGGAGGAAGTGCTAAAATTAATCAAGCCCAAGAGAAAGAAGGATGCCAAGACTACAGGTCTTCTGCTGTCAAGATAATTATTTCATTTCTCGATTTTTAACCTTAAGGTACAGAATGAACTTCAGGGGCTTCCTTTCTCAGTGCTGAAAGTATATCTTTCATTTTATAGACATAGAGCAGAGGCTATACAAAATAACTCAGAGATTGACTCAGTGAATTTGCTATCACACCAGGTTACTTATGGGAGAATTGGATGTTTGTCAGGAAATTTTATCATCTCAATAATTAGAATAATGACATTAGGGAGAATTTGGAGGACCTGAAAAACCAGGAACCTCCAACCTCTCTAAAGCCGCAATATCTTCCTAAAGGAAGAAAGCTAGTATCTCCTATCTTTTATTCTTCCATGATGCTCTTTGTTGAGGCCTGGAATTCAAATCAACATGGCCCAAAAGGTGAAACCAGAATCAGGGAAGGAAAAAATTACACATAGAAGAAATTCATCTATGGAGTTTTTAATCTCCAATAACCTAGGGAACATTTCTTGGAATGAATTTTATTTTCTCTTAACTAAGGAGTATATGTTTAATTTCTGTGTTTGGTTGTTTTTTGAATATTAATTTATTTAGACATAATTTTACATAAATACCTGAATGGGATCATATCGTACAATTTTTTTCTTCATGAAATTTTTTTAAAATTTTTGTCTTGACACCCTTTTAACATCTTTTCCTCTTTATTCTCCACTCAAGGTAATCCATGTAAACCATAGACTATATATCTTTCTTATCTTTCTTTGGCTTATATAATCATGTTCAAATTTCTGTACACATATTCTGTTCACATATGTATATACAGAGAAGCTTTTCCATCTCTTTTTAAAAAGTACATATAATATGCACATTTGTCCTTTCTCATTAATAATTCACAGAACTTACTACCTATCAAATGGCGTAGCTCTAATTCACTTTTTTGTGTCAGCATTAAATTCCATCTTATGGATGTACCCATTTCTCAAACCATTCCCCTACATATGGGCTCGCTTTGCTTCTATTAACTTTTTTTATTTGAGTATAGTTGACATATAATGCTACAATAGTTTCAGGTGTACAACATAGTGATTCAGCTTCTCTGTACCTTATGCTGTGCTCACCACAAGTATAGCTGCCATCTGTCATTATACAACACTATTACAATATCAATGACATATTCCTTATACTGTGCCTTTTTTCCCGTGATTTACCCATTTCATAACTGGAAGCCTATATCTCCCATTCCCCTTCACCTCTTTTGCCCATCCCTTGACACTTCTCCCCTCTGGCAACCATCAATTCTTTACTTACAGGTCTGATTCTGCTTTTTGTTTATTTGTTTATTCATTTGTTTTTTATTTTATTTATTTTATTTTTTTAATCTTTGTTTTTGAGAGAGACAACGTGTGAATGGGGAAGGGGCAGAGAGAGGGAGACACAGAATCCAAAACAGGCTCCAGCTGTCAGCACAGAGCCCGACACAGGACTTGAACTCAGGAATGGCGAGATGATGACCTAGGCTGAAGTTGGACATGCAACTGACTGAGACATGCAGGCACCCCTTGTTTTGTTTTTTAGATTCCACGTATGAGTGAAATCATACGGTATTTGTTTTTCTCAGTCTGACATACATTGCTTAGCCAAATTATGGAAGCAACTTTGCTTCCATTTTTTAACCACTACAAAAACACTACAATAAACATCTTTGAATGTACAACATGAAATTAAAACAGAAAGGAATTTGATTGAGGTCTCAGTTGCTTATGAAAATTTTTAAGAAGGACTGGGAAAGCAGGCACTCCTAGTTAACAATGTATGCAGATACATTTATCTGCATACAGATAACAACATATGCAGAAATACTTGTCTGGGATTAATTCCCAGAAATAGAATTGCAGTGTATATGCATATCTAATTTCAATTGATGTTGCCAAATTGTTTACCTGGTATACTTCATATCTCTACCAGCAAAGTAAGAGTGCCCTGTAACCCCTACTGAGCCTGCAATGTGTTATAGTTTATTATATAATGGTATTTTTATTTCAGTTTGCATTCTTCTAACTACTGGGCAATATTAATGTCTTTTCACATATTAGTTGACAATTTGCATTTGATATTTTGTGAAGATCATATCCATAGCCCATTTTACTTTTGGATTGTTTGCTGTTTTTATTATGTTTTAGAGCACTTCACACTTCAGGTACATTAACCATTTGTATTCTGTGCAGCAACTGTCTTTTCAGCTCTGTTACTTGCTTTTTATCTTTATGATATCTTTTCCTATGCCAAAGTTTTTAGTTCTTATATATTCATACATAATTTATTTTCTTTAAACATTAAGTCTCTTTACCCATGTAGGTAAAGATCTACCTCAGCTTTGATTTTAAATTTATTTTTTAATTTTTTTTAATGTTTTTATTTATTTTTGAGAGAGAGAGAGAGAGACAGTGTGATCAGGGGAAGGTCACAGAAAGAGGGAGACACAGAATCTGAAACAGGCTCCAAGCTCTGAGCTGTCAGCACAGAGCCCGACATGGGGCTCGAATCTATGAACCATGAGATCATGACCTGAGCTGAAGCCGGATGCTTAACTGACTGAGCCACCCAGGTGCCCCTACCTCAGCTTTGATTTTAAAAATGGTTTCCTGGATGTCCTTCTTAGACTTAATTTTTTATATTTTTCATTTAAGTCTGTAGTCATTTGAAATTCATGTTTGTACTTGGTGTGAAGTCGATGTCTAACTGCATTAGGATATAATGGATAACAACTTGTGACAGCAACATTAATAAATGACTCATTCATTTCTAACTGAACTAAAATAGCAATTGAGTCACACATTAAAATCTGAAATAAATTTATGGGCTTTTATTTAATGATGTTCTAGTTATCTATTTTTATTAAGTATTATATTGATATTAGGCAAGATAAGCTCTTTTAGTATCACTCCCCCCCCCCACACCCCACCACTATCATTCCTTCTCATTCTTTTATATATCCTTTACCCAACTTCAAAGAAATACAATTTTGGGATTACAACTGAACTGACATCAAATTTAAAAAATAGTTTGGGGATAAGAGATATTCTAATGATATTAAGTCATCCCAATAAGAATACTGTCCCAATAAGAATATGTCTTTCAATTTGTTCAGACATTGTTTATACCCCTAAATAAAATTTCACCGATTATTATCATCTAGGTTCTGTTCCACTTTTCTTAGATGTACCATAAGTTTTAAGAAAAATTCTGTCACTATTATAAATGGGTTGTTTTCCCATGTTTGTTTATAAGTTCTTACTGTCAGTACAGAGAAAAGATGGCAAGTTTTAAATAATTACTGTTATATCCAGTGTAGATGATATTGTGGGTTGCATTTGTGTCTCTTCCAATCCTATTGTATTGTGCAGAAACTGGAAGAGTAACAACTGTATCTGCAAACTCCATTGAATCTAGTTTTAAGAAACTCTCTTAGGTTTCAGATATATTCATATGAAATGATCATTTGGATCTGAATCCTGGGAGGACAGTGGCAAGATGTGGGAATCCTTTTTTCCAACCTAGATCATGGCAGAGAGGGCATGGCTTTGCAGATAGCAGCTGTAGTGAAGATGCCCTGATTTAGTAGCTTCTACAATAGGAGAGACAGCTTTTGACCAGGTTGAAAGTAGCATGACTCTGTAGTCAACTGCAGCAACAGATAATAGATCTTTCCTAATTCCTGGGCTTTCTGCACCAGCGGCAGCAGCTTTTCCTATTGTAGTAAAGGAGTGGTTCTGGGATCTGCATTCATTGTTAATTAGGAGATCATTCTAGTGTCTGGTTCTCCAGTCCTTATTAAAAATTTTCATAAGCAACTGAGACCTCTGTCCAACTCCTTTCTGTGATTGCAGCTGAACCCAGTTGGATGCAATGAGACACTGTCCCCAAATCTCTTAACTCCTTTTTCTTTTACTATAATCTCTTAAATGTCCTAGACATGCAATTATACAACAATGAAAAAAATATTTTATAGTGTTTATTTCTAGTATCCATATAGTAATTTCATTTCTTTTTTTTTTCATTTTCTGGAAACTTCTAATATAACATTTAATAATGGTATCAATGAGCATCCCTGGCTTATTGTTGAATTTAACTGAAATTATTTTAGTATTTCACTATTGAGATATTTCCTATAATAATTTCATTTTAGTAGTTTCTTTCTATTTTTATTTTTTAGCAGTGGGTACGTAATTTTACAAATTACAATTTAGCACCTACTACTATTGCCACAGTTTTACTTCTTTGATATTATCAAAGGAAAAATTGCACTAGATAAAATAAAGAAGCAAAGAAGACTGTATTCAAAGCTATTACAGTAGAAAAGAAATGAGTCTGAACTCAACTCCAGTGAAATAAGACAGTAGGGGTTTTAAGAACTAGGGTGAAGAGGGGAGATCCTGGGCCATCTGTGTTTGCTAATTAGCTTTACTCACAGGAAAAGTAAACTGTCTTGTATCTTCATGACAGGAGGTAGTTTTATAACTTAGACCAGTATGCCCTTGAAGTTAGGTTCCTACCCTCCCACAGAATCTGGGAGATGAGGTGCTTATCTTCCTTGATGATTACATTTCAAAGAGATAGTTCCCAGGTCTTTCGGAAAGACATTCCTGAGTTGTAAAATTGGCAACAGGCCTTTTAAAAGATTACATCTCAAAGAGGTAGAGAAGTGATATAGGATGACAAGTTTTCTAAAGTAAATGCTTTAAGAAAAGAGAAATCAGGGGCCTATAGTCACGGAAAAGCCAATCTAAAGATTAGTCAAAATGGTGTGCCTTAGTGGCTCAGTAGGTTAAGTGCCCAACTTCAGCTTGGGTCATGATCTTCAGTTCGTGAATTTGAGCCCTGCATTGGGCTTTGTGTTGACAGCTCAGAGCCCGGAGCCTGCTTCAGATGTTGTGTCTCCCTTGCTCTTGCCCCACTCATTCTCTGTCTCTCAAAAATGAATAAACATTTTTTAAAAAATTTAAAAAGATTAGTCAAACTGAGAGAAACATTAGGCCATCTTGTTGAATGTTTTTGATAGTAAACTTACCAATATGAAGCCATCCTTATATTTTGGCATTAATCCTTGTTTGGTCATACTGAATTTTAGTTTTATACATTGCTATATTCAATTCACTAATAGTTTACTCAGAATTTTTGTATCAATATTAATAATAGATATTATATTGTTTTCTGGTTATTGTTTCTCATTTTACATTAACAGTACTACAGAGATTGCTTATTGTCACCAAAAATCTATTATCTTTTTTTTTTTTTTTGCCTCACCACAGAATTACTACAGGTCTTTATCTAAGTACATTTATATGCAGAATAATTCTTCAACTAGTTTTTCTTGCAGCCATGTGTGACCATATAATTAAACTCAGACCAGTGAGGTGTAATGTACAAGTTTTAAGGAGTCATCCTTGCAAGAGTATGTTTCTTGCCCTTTTCCACTTCCTTCATATCCCTTTCTCCTTATTGCTTGCAAGACTGCATTTATAATGCAGGAACTGGAATATCTATGTTGTCTACTACATGATTTTGGGAATGGAGGCCATTCATGTAAGTACAAATATAAGTTGCTGGGATGCTGAGGACTTTGGGCGATAGAGCCATAATAGCAGCCCTGAATACCTCCACATTTTTATGTGACAAAAATAAAACTCTTTTGCTTATACCATTATCATTTTGGTCTCAGATATTTGTAAATAAATTTTATCCTAAAGAATATAGAATTTGATTCCGGAAAGTGGAGTGCTCTATGTAACAAAACCTATAATATGTGGGGTTTGGTGCAAGCAGTAAAGCAACAGGCAGTAAGAATTTAGAAAACGAATACTAGAAAATCCAATACCCTAGTTAAGTTGTAAGAAGTTATTTGATCAAAGTTGCATCCCTGTACTTTGAAAGGCAGCCCACATGCTTACTTGACCACGTATTAGATGAAATGATAGTAAAAATACAGGATATTGGTTAGTGTTGACCATTTTCTTCCCATTTCAGCAAAGTCTTATGAGAGATAAATTCTGGCTAGAACTTTCTGCAGAAATTGAAGGACATACAGTCTACCAAGTTACTTTTTGCCTGCCGTTAATAGTCTATATTAACTGAGAGTTGTGTAATTTAGAGTCTTACAGGAGTGAAATGTTGACTGCTTCTGTATCTGAAATTGCTACCATTATAAATACTGATTTGATGCAACAGCCATGATAGGAGATAAAATTAAATCTCTTCCACACAAAAAACCCAAAAACATACTGGCAAAACAAGGTTTTGAGTGTTAAGTTTTTCATTCAAACCTATTGCTTAAGAGCCTCAGAGTGGCACAATTAATAAGGGGAGTGATGGGAAAGCAGGCTTGCTTGGTAAGATTAAGATAATAGTGACTTCAGACTTAAAAATCAAGGCTATCCAAGATCGAGAACTATGATTATCTACACAGAGAACCGACTGGAAGCCTGCCCTGCAAAAATCAATGTTTGATCAATTCCTAAAGAAATTTCTATATGTTGAAGCCCAATGAAAAGCAGGCAGGGAAAGCTATAAAGGTGCTAAGGACATTTTCTCTAGTGCTCATCTCAGATGAGGTCACGCAAGGTAGTGGAACAAGGAATATTCCTGAGAGCAGAGCTAAATGGTAGAAATATTGATGGATTCAGATCATCCTACTCAAGAAAAGAACTCGGGCTGCCTGTCATGTGTGCTACAACAAGTGTACTCCACTGCCAAGGCAGGGGTTTTCACAGCTCCTGAGAATACCTGTCATTAAGTTGTTGAAAAAGTCCATGCAGTTTTCCTGTGGAATATCTACATTCTGGATTTGGCCACTTTGCTTCCTAGTTGTGTTACCTACCTTGTCCATTGAGCCCACATTTTGTCATAAGAAAAGACTTCAGTTCTTTCTGAAAATCTTCATAAGTGGAGTTGTGAACTTCATGGTGCATTACATCAAGAGAAATATGATGCTTGATTATCCCCCTTTTTTAATGACAAGATAGAACAGTGAGCATAGATAATGATGTTTGTATCCCTTCACTGTAAAGTTCTCCAACCTTCTTTTACTTAAAGATGTTTGCAAACCACTGATGACAATTGCTTGAAGAAGTTATTTCATTAGCGTTTTAAAACTGGTAAATTTCTTATTGCTTCTGCATTTATTAGCTGGAATTAATCTGAATAAAATTAAGTTCTCCTTTTAATTAGGGTTTCTTTGATTAACTTGAAATATAATACATACTGGATGTTGTGAGAACTACTTTATTTCTTTCCCTTTAATTATAAATTTTCAGTGTAACCTCTGTTAATGTCCGCTGAGCTTTTTCTTTCAGTGCTTTATCAATTGATTAGTTGAATAATTGATTGTGCATTGTCATTAAATCCTGTCTTTTTATATATGCAGTGTGTTTTAATCAATTTCAGTAATTATTTTTCAGTAAAATATTCCATTCTTGGCCTGTGGGCTTGTTGCTTTATTCTTCCGATGACCATAATAGGTTTGATGCCGCCTTTACTTTCTGACACACACAAAAAAAGTCAGACCTTTTATGTGCACATTTTGCCCTAAACCCATATTCAGCCACTTTTCTAAGGAATTCTGCTTCCTTTAATGGTATTTAGAAGCCAAAATCAGGATACTATTGGTGATATTACTACTTTATCAATACTTCTAGGCTTTTTCAATAGACAGAGACAGTTAAAACAAATCAAAGGGTAACAAGTTCATAAATATTTCAATTCAAATTTAAGATTGCAAAAATTTTTTCTTTGATTCTATATTGTGTCACTTTGCTCTTGTGCTGAATAAGTATTCCTAACAACAGTAGCATAATATTTGCTTTATCTTCCAAATATACATATAATAGTTTCAAAAAACAATACCAATATTATTACTAACAATAAGACTACTGAATGAATTGTTTCTCTTACTGAAACATCCCAGTCAAAATCCTATAATCTCAAGTCAGTTGAAATAATTCTTTTCTATAGTGGTTATATCTTTTCTTTGATGTATAGTTAGGATCATTTGTTTTAGTTTTGTTTTCAATTTTAGAATTTTGAATTTAAGTTTTTTTAATTTGGTAAAACAGATTATTCAAAAGTCAGTTATATTACAAATAACATTAAAAATAGCATCACTTTCTTCTGTATTTTGTTTTCCCCATCCTGATTGTTTTCTCCATCCTTCTGTATGTAACCATTTTTATTAGTTTTTATTTTATACTTAAACATTTCTTTTTTGTAAACTAAAAAACAAATATATATCCCTATATGTAATTTGTTTTATATATAAACACACACACACACACACACACATACACATATACAGCTGACACCATACTGATTCCTATGGATATTTCCCTAGTTATTGGATATAATTAGATCAGGTATCTTTAAAAACTGGAAATTTTTCCCCTTCTGACTTCTTGATCTTTGAAGTAAGGTAAGAATAGGAGAGGTTATAGGAAAGCTTTTGAAAATTACATTCTGCTTATATTCTTTACCATGACTATGTATTTGTTATATAATAGGATACAGATTAGTATTTAAATTATTTAAATATGTTTAAAAATTACCTCACATGATTAATATTAATACTGACTAATATTAAACCCAATTGAATAAATAAAATCATCTAAAATTAGCTGTGAGTCTCTTTTCAGATCCCAAACAAATTCTCTGAGGGTCCATATGATCTGTATGCTCCTGAGGGAAAAGATTCCAAATTCTCTTTTCCAACCGTGCCTCTCTTCAGTTCCCAGACAAGCAGGAGAGCACATCTAAGAGTTCAAGTTAATTGCTTTAGTTTACAAGTTGCAAAGGTCACACGTGAGAAAAATCCCTAATGTGTTTTTAAAACTTTAAGCTTCTTAGCAACTGAGTCTATACTGTAGCTTTCAGCTGTAACTTCTAGGAATATAGATTACTGAGCCAGTCCCTTGGGATCCTTAGTTCAGCCGAAACAGACTGGTCTTTTGATTGGTGGAGTATCAGAGTCCTTTGTTCAGACAATCTATCGCAAAATACATAGACATATGAAAATGTCTATTCCCAGAGCTGGGAAGTTGTATTACATCTTCTTTTAATGATTATCGCTTGATCCCTCCACCTATTGACTCAAAACTCCAGGATAACGTCTCCACTAAGAAAATTCAAGAATATGAAAGTGTTCTCTGAGTCCTCTGATGATTTTGTCTCCTCCCAACCTACGCCTTGAGGTGCTTCCTTTTTTCCTTCCTCTCTTCTTGCTTTCTAAGAGACTTAGCTTTCCCTTGATTTCTGTCGTCATCTTATTATTCTCAAGTGTAGACACTATCCCTAGGTCTAGAGACAGCTCTTCTGCAATATGGCCTCATATTATCTCTTCCCTAACATGCTTCAGTCTACTCCTCTGAAATACTCTTCTTCCTCTTCCTGGGATACATTAACATTTACAATAGATCGGAAGTCCTGTTTCTGGCTCTTTATGTATAAGCCAATTCAATCAAATATAAGATATGTATTATTTCCCCCCAGTGTACTCAGTTTATGAGTGGAGCAATTATAGTTTAAAAGACCAAACAATATCACCAAAGTTAAATAGCTAGTAAGTGACATAATCAGGTTCCACCCCAAGTCTGCCTAAATTGCAGGATGTTGGCAACATTGTGCTACACTTATAAAGCCCTTATTTTATGTTGGAGAAGGTAAGTCCACCATCTGAAAGCATTGCAGATAGGGATATGATAGGACTTTAGGAACATATTTTCCGCTCTTCTTGCTTTAAACTGTCTCCTCATCAACCAGTCTTATGAGCTTCAGAGAATTACTTTATCTGCATTACAATAATCTTCAGATGGACTGCTCCTGACACATGTGGGGCAGGATTGAGGCACAATCTTGTCAAAAATAAACTAAGTGGTGCTTATCTCCAATACCTGCTTAACTCTGGTTTTGGTATTTTCCCCACTCATACTAGATGCCGATTCATAAAACCGGGGCTTTAAGCTCCTTTGTGACCAAGCTTGTCTTTCAAAATCGATAAAATGCGAGACCACTTTCTCCTGCTTCCTACTCATTAATACACTTATTAATGTTCTCAGCTAATACTGTGTGATCAACATTATGCAATACAATCATTTCATACTTCATTCTACACTGACCCATCCTTAGATTTTTCTCTTGGATGGGATCCAATGAATTCTCTCCCTCTAATGATGTTAATATCTGGCAACAAAACTACTATAATATGTTTTCCAAAGTTGTTGACATTTTATGTTTAGAAACAGCAGAAGAAGGGATTCCTGGGTGGCTCAGGCCAGATTTCAAAAGAAATCTGACATTTCACTTCTCTGGAAGTCAACCCCCTGATGGGAAGTTTTCCTCCTGTCATTTTACTTTATGTGTGCATATACACATGCAAGCTTATCCCATTTTCACTTTGTTTCAAGGATACACTTCATCCCATAATTCATAGAATCTTTTGCAGTTAATAAGACAGGATTATTTGGAGGTGGAAGAAAAGAAAGAGGCTTCTCTTTGTATTGCCCTAAAATCATGTCACAGAGGGCATAACGCCTCCTTCTCTTTCATACCCTGGGTATCATGAGCCTTTTGCCTAATATAAAGGATTTCATGTTTCAATTCCTACCTGCTGCTTTGTCCATATCCTCTGTATATAATGGGTGAAGATAATGTGGTGATCTGGGCAGCAAAAACCCAACTGTGGTTAGATCTAATGATTGAAGTATGAAAATTTTAGCCATTGTTTTCATAACCCATCCCTCAAATAACTGGAAATAAATTTGCATATGTTGGAAACATATGTAGTTCATAATTTTTTATTGCCAGCACATATCTCAACACAAATATCAAATTTTCAATAGAATTCTTCCCAAATCTGCCCTAATATAAGATTCTCAATACTACCTGGCCAAAATGAATGATTTGCCCTGTATATGAATAGTTTGTCAGTGGATTTCAGAGTATAGTTGCCACCACCTGGTGATGCTGGTTATTTAGATAGTTGAATTTAGTCATCCAGTGCTTGGTTAGTGGTCAAGGGAAGAGAGATAAATCTTTGATCAGTTGTCTTGAGTTAGAAGGAAAGGCCAGGATGGGATGGACTTGGACAGCATTACAGAGTAGTTATCCTGAGTCTGAGGTTATAAGTCATGTGTGTCAGAACAAAGCAGAAGAACATGGACAAGTTTAAGAATGTAGTGAAAATGTAGGTTGGTTGGCATGTGGACCTCCAAAGCTGGCTGAGACATTGACATTGACAGGAGCAGATTGTGGTTTAAGGTGGGCATGGGATACATAGCCACCCTAACCATAATCTTCTGCATGTTCCCTATTTAATCCTTTATACAGCCTTGTTTCTGTGATTCGTTTTACTTTGCAAACATGCTTTACTGCCTTATCTTTTTTTTTCTTTGTCACTGCCTATTCCTGGAAAAAACCAAACCCATTTAATACCAGATCTCTTTCTGCTCTATACATGTGCTTAAGTAGCTAAATATTATTGAGATAATCACATACTTTTTCATATTAGTCTCCAAACCTCAAATAGACAAATATATCACTAGTTAATCTTACTGCATTTCCTTAGTAAATCTTCCACTTGATGTGCTTGAGTTTTGTGTTCTTAGATCATCAAAATTCCTCAGCACTAAAAACACACACCACATACACACACAAATAAATAAGATAAAATAGATGATAGATAGGTAGATAGACAGTATTCAAAATTTCATCTCACATTTCATCAAAAACTTTGCAATCATTTGGAAAGTCTCTCATATTTTAGCCATACAATATACCAAGCCAGCTGCCTTTGTCCCCAGTTTCTTCACCTCACTTCTTTACAACAGACAAAGGCCCCCTTCTCCTAACTATGGAAAAGACTATTTGTGTTCTGGGTCACTTATTGTCTTTTTCCCAAGGATTTTACTTTTGTTATTAACCTTTTACTCTGACACATCAACAAAGTTTCTCTACTCCCGTTGAATATACAAAATGTTCTTTGTGTTAATACCTATCTTAAATATAAAAGAAGGGAATTTCTAGGGGCATAAGATGAGGGCCTACAAAATTATATAAGAACTGATAGAGGGATGGTGGACTGCCATCCAAGAATATCAAATTTATTGTCATGATTAGGAAGTCAGCTTAGAAATATTGAACATGGTTTCCAGTACATTTGTGAAGTAATGTCCATGAACAGGAGGGCTGAAGCACTGGCGGTCATTTGGAGGCACAAAAGGAGTTCTGATGTCTTTCCTTCTTGTATCCCCAGCATAAATATTTTTATCACAATGAGAAACCACAGCATTGTCAATGAGTTCATCCTTCTTACGTTATCTGCTGACCCTCAGACTCAGATTCTGCTTTTCATATTGTTTCTGGTGATTTATCTCCTGAGCCTGATGGGGAACCTGGTGATGCTGCTGGTGATTAGGGCTGATTCTCACCTCCACATGCCCATGTACTTCTTTTTAAGACAACTGTCCTTCCTGGACCTCTGCCATTCATCTGTCACAGTCCCCAAGATGCTTGAGAATCTACTTTCTGAAAGCAAAACCGTCTTTGTAGGGAGCTGCCTGGCTCAGGCCTTCTTTGTGTTTGCCACTGGGGGCACAGAGGCCTGTCTGCTGGCTGTGATGGCCTATGACCGCTATGTAGCCATCAGCTCCCCTCTGCTCTATGGCCAGGTGATGAGCAATCAGCTCTGTGTTGGGATGGTGTGGGGTTCCTGGGGCCTGGCCTTCGTTGATGCCCTCATCAATATCCTCTTGGCTGTCAATTTAGATTATTGTGAGGACCAGACTCTTCCTCACTTCAGCTGTGAGCTGTCATCTCTCTTCCCTCTGTCTTGCTCAGATACCTCCATCAATTTCACACTCCTGCTCTGCTCCTCTGTCTTGCATTTCTTTGGAACTTTCATTCTGATTGTTTTTTCATATGCCCGCATTGTCTCCACCATCCTGAGCATCAGCTCCACCTCAGGCAGAAGCAAGGCCTTCTCTACTTGCTCTTCTCACCTCACTACTGTGATCTTGTTCTATGGCTCAGGTTTCCTCAGCTATCTCTTGCCAACATCAGGCTCCCATCTGGAGATGATGGTCTCCTTGCAGTACAGTGTGGTCACTCCCATGCTGAACCCCCTCGTCTACAGCCTGCAGAACAAGGAGGTGAAGACAGCTATGAGAAGAATGTTAAGGAGGTATGTTAAGTCTTTTACATAGTGGACCAGAGATAGAGGACCATGGAGAAGCTAAACCATTTTGCCAGAAGATATCTTATAACTGAAAATTAAGGTTTCTCCCTTTTCTTTCCTCTCCTCTCCTCCCCTCCCTTCCCCTCCCCACACCGCCCTACCTCTTTCCTCCCCTCTGTTCCCCTCCCTTCTCCTCTTTCTTGTTCTAGTATTCTTAGCAACATCTTTATTAGAAG
>NC_043709.1:65078921-65109354 GCF_006229205.1 Suricata suricatta
TGTCATTTGCAACTATCTTTTCCCATTCTGTCGGTTGCCTATTAGTTTTCTTGATTGTTTCCTTTGCCTTGCAGAAGCTTTTTATCTTGATGAAGTCCCAAGGGTTCAGTTTTGCTTTAATTTCCCTTGCCTTTGAGGATGTGTCAAGTAGGAGATTGCTGCGGTGGAGGTCTAGGAGGTTTTTCCCTACTTTCTCCTCTAGGGTTTTGATGGTTTCCTTCTATTATAATTTTATATTGGTTCTTTTGAAGTAACATGAGGCAAGTCTCTTTCATACTTGTCTCATTTATCTTTTCTGAACAGCTTTTTTGAGATATGATTTACATAACAAAATTCACTCATTTTAAGTGTATATTCTGTGATTTTTAGTACATTTACAGAACTGTGCAATCATCGTCACAATCCAATTTTAGAATATTTTTATAACCCTCAAAGATCCCTTGTACTTATCTGCATCCACAGACCCAGGCACCCCCAGATCCAGATTTGCCTTTTCTGGACATTTCATTTAAATGGAACTGTACAATCTGTGGTCTTTTATGTCTGGCTTATTTCACTTAGCATATGTTTTTGAGGTTTATCTATGTGGTAGTGATGTGGTATGGAGTGTTGGGGTTTGGAGCCGATGGCCAAGAAAGAATTCTTGAGACATCCTTGAGGTAAAAAGGTGGTTTTATTAAAGCATGGGGACAGGACTCATGAGCAGAAAGAGCTGCATTGGGGTTGTGAAACGTGACTGACTATATACCTTTAGGTTGGGAGGGCTTTAGGGATAGTATATGACTAACATATTTCGGAAACAAGGTTTCCAGGAGCTGCTGTTAGGCAAAGGTCCCTTATTACGGTTTAGTAAAAACTCAGTCATGAGACCCTTCAGGTGTGTATCAGTGAGCCATAAATTCTGGAGTATAATTGCCAACCTATATCTTGTTGGGTAGAGATAAAGGATGTTTCCAAAGGAATTTTTATATGTCAAAGCAGACTTACAGGATCCTGGAGGTTGAGATAATATTAAGTGAAGATTCCCTTTTGCTCTTTGAGCAAAGTGTCATTATTGAGGCAGCTGAGCTCCCAGAGGAAGGTCACTCTGCCTGTTTCAAGGACTTGTCAATGGACTGTAGGCTGTAAGGAAATTTAATTTTTTCTTCTTCTGCCTTTGTTTCCACATCAGTAGCATATATCAGTACTTCTTTCTAGTCCTCATATGGTTACTATTTCCATGGTGTATCATTCTCCATTTTTTAACGTTCTATCGAGTTGTGTCTTTTAATATGAAGTGTTTCTTTTATAGATAAACTATAGCTGGACCTGGTTTTTTAAACCAGTCTGGCCATATCTGACTTTTGATTGCACAGTTTAATCAATTTACATTTAATATAATTTTCAATATAGTTAGACTTAAGTCTGCCATTTTGCTATTTGTTTTCCATTTCTCATGGCTTTTTTTGTTCCTGTGTTCTTCATTTACCACCTTCTTTTGTATTAAGTGCTCCACATTATTTTTTTGTTGTTGAGTTTTCTAACTCATTTTTTGAGTTAGTTTCTTAGTTATTGGTCTAGGATAGTCATTCTCAAAAGAAAAGAATTCTTCCCCCAAGAAAACATTTGACAATGTCTGGAGACATTTTTATTTGTTACAATTAAAGGAGTCTTACTGATATCTCTTGGACAAAGGCAAGGGTTGCTGCTAAGCATCCTGCTACTATAGGACAGCTGTCCACACAAAAGGGATTTTTCAGCCCAAAGTGTCAATAGTAC
This sequence comes from Suricata suricatta, assembly GCF_006229205.1. Lineage (NCBI taxonomy): Eukaryota > Metazoa > Chordata > Mammalia > Carnivora > Herpestidae > Suricata > Suricata suricatta. Next base: position 65,080,680 of record NC_043709.1, read on the forward strand.
TGAGATTGAGAAATGCTGCTCTAAGAATTACGGTATTAATCTTAATTTTAACTGTCCACTTCAGAGTAGTCTAAATTCTAGTGAAATTTAGAAGCTTTGTTCCAATGTCTCAATTTCTTCCCTCCCCATTGTGCTATTATTATCATGTAATATCTATATTTGTTGTGATCTAAAATACAGTATTATAGTTACTGTTTTACAAAATCTTGTTTTTAAATAAGTTAAGAGAAGAAAGAAGGGATTACAATTATAGTCTTTTATATTAACTAATATATTTATCATTGTGAAAAAATTCAATTGAGTAAATTGGAAAATCTAATTGGCTTTATTAAATGAGTCATGAATCGGGCAGCATTCCGCCTCGCAAGTAGAGGGGAGTTCCACTGAACTAAACAAAAGAAATGTTTATTTAAAGGCAGAGAGAAGGCCTAAAAAGAAAAAAACAAGGAAAGAAAGTTATTAGTAAGGAATGAACTGTTGAGATAAGATTGTCCTGAAGGGAAGGGAAGGGGTCTAACAGTGAATGTCCTAGTATTGATAAGGAAATTCCATGTTGACTGGTTACATTCCTTGGGGGTGTGGGATGAGGGTTGAAACTGCAATCAGATTAGGTATTAAGTCTTGGTTTACTGACCTGGTGCTTTAACCTAAGTCACTTTATTTTAGGTCTATGGTTTTCTTTTTAACATTTTAATACTCTTCATTTTATCCTGTAGGTTTGAGTCACCATCTGGTGCTAGTTCCTTGCTCCAATGTAGTGCTCTACTTCCTCATATTCTCTTTGTACTATTACTGTCATAATTCATCCTTATATGTGACAAGATCAACAATATAACTTTATAATTAGTATTTTATGCCATGGCCTTTTAAATTAGTTTTAAAACCAAAAGGGAAAGATATTGTATATTGGCTTTTGTAATTACTTATTGCCATTAAAACTACAGGCCCAAAATGACATCATTTAGGCCAAGTCACCAAACCAAGCCTTGATATGTAACTTAATTACAATTTCAACCTCCCTCAGAAATTTAAGTCTTAAGGGTCAATAAGGAATTTTCTGATCAGCACCAATCTGTCACGTGGACCCTCTCTATCCCTCAGAGGAGAATGAGGTAATCTACATGATAAAACGTCTATTCCTTCCACTCTTGGAAAGCAACCTTGCCTGGGACAATGCCTTTATTTTGCCAATAACTTTCTTGCCCCGCCCTCCTGCTTATAAAAACCTACCATTTAATACAACTCCTTTGGAGCTCCCCTCTACTTCCTGCCTGATTCATGAATCATTTAATAAAGCCAATTCTATCTTCAAATTTATGCAGTTGAATTTTGTTTTTTAAACACTGTGTAATTCCCTTTATTGGTGTTCTTTACTTCTTTGTGTGGACTTGAGTTACCATATTCTATCACTTTCTTCTTATTCAAAGAACTTGCTTTCGTACTTCTTGTAAAGCAGGTCTGATAGCAATAAATCTCTTCTTAGCTGTTGTTAATCTGGAAATGTCTTTATTTTACCTTAATTTTTTTCCGATTTTTTGTATTGTGGTGTAATACCCAAGATTTCTTTATTGTCCCCAAAAACCGGAAACCGCCAGGGAGAGCAAAGGGCTTTATTACGGGTTTAGGCTCGCCGTGGCCTAAACTCGGGCTCACAGACTTTCCCGGCGTGGTGGATCCAGGCTGAGAGCCCTGAACAAAGGTGGGGCAGGGCTTTTATGAGTTTGGGAAGGGGGAGTTACAGGAAATTGTGACACAGGTATAGTGATCCAATCATTATTATCCAACAGGTTTATCCAATTACTATATTTAGAGTGTTAACCAATTAGAGTAGACCCAGGACCCTCAGTAGGGTGTAACTAGCCTTAAGCAATAAGTGATTACCTATAGCTTCTATTTCTAGGCCTGCCCTTAGGAATGTTAAGGGTATTACAAGGTGGTCCCTCTTGCCTTGGACAATGTGTGCCCTTCTGTTGTCTCAAACCTGTGTCCTTACAGTGGTAAAATGCATATAACATAAAATTTGCCATCTTAACCATTTTTAAGAATGTTAAGAATACCACTGTTCAGTGGTATTAAATTAAGTACATCTATAATATTTTGCAACCATCACCGCCATCCACCTCCAGAACTCTTTTAATCTTTAAAACTGAAACTTTATACCTATGAAACAATTAAGTCCCCATTCCTCCCTTTCCTCAGCCCTGGGCAACCTCCATTCTACATTTTGTCGCTGTACTTTTGATTACTCTAAGTACCTCAGATACGAGGAATCATATAGTATTTTTCTTTTTGTGACTGGTTTATTTCATTTAGTATCATGTCTTCAAGGTTCATACATGTTCTATCATATTGTAGAATTTCCTTCCTTTTTAAGACTAGATAATAATCCATTGTATGTATGTACTGCACTTTGCTTATCCATTTATCTCTCAGTGAACACTTGGGTTGCTTCCCTGTCTTAGCTATTATGGATAATACTGCTGTGACTATGAAATATCTCCTTGAAACACTTTTTAATTCTTTTGGCTCATATGATAATCCTTTATTTTAATATTTGAGGAACCACCATACTGTTTTCCACAGTGACTACACCAGTTTACATTTCCACCAACAGTGTACAAGACAGTTACTTTGTATCCTTGCCAATGCTTATTATTTTCTCAGTTGTTTTGATAGTAGCCATTTTAATGGGTGTAAGGCTGTATCCAATTGTGGTTTTACTTTGCATTTACCTAATGATTAGTGATATTGAGCATCTTTTCATGTGTTTATTGGTCAATTGTAAATCTTTGGAGAAATATTTATTCTTTGCCCATTTTTGAATTGGGTTGTGTAAGAGTCACCTTGGGAGTCACCTTGGGATGGCGACCGAGCAAGCGTCCATTTCTGTGGGGGCTGGAGGAGAACACCGTGCACAGACGACCCCAACCCCTCACCTGCAGACCTGGAATGTCCTGCCCCATTTGGAAACAGCCCATCATGAAGCTCCAGTTTTCCCCCACCCCAAGGAGGCAGGCAACCTATCCTGTCCCGCCGTTACCCTAAAATGCCCTTACTTGGTAATCTGCCCCCCAAGACCAAACCCGGAACCCCTTCACCCTTAAAACCCTGACCCTCTCAAACCTGGCCCGACTTCCCTGACTCAGCCCGGTACTCGAGTCACAGAACATTGCCCGGGGATTGCGGACCCCAAATAAAGGCTTTTTTGGCTCCATAACTTGGCTTCCCTCTTTCCTCTTGTCTCTGGTCTCTGCTTCCATCTATTAAATCTTACAGGTTGCTTCCTTTTTTTTTTTCTTTTTTGTTACAAAGTTTTAGGAGTTCCACACATCCTGGTTATTAATCAATTATCAGATTTGCAAATATTTTCTCCCATTCTGTGGGTTGCCTTTTTACTCTGTCAATAATGTCTTTTGGTGCATAACATTTTTAAGTTTTCATGAAGTCTATTTTGTTATTTTTTTCTTTTGTTCACCTGTGTCTTTGGGATTTTATCCAATAATTTTCAAGTCAATGTTATAAAGCTTTTGCCTAGTTTTCATCTAAGAATTTTACAGTTTTAGGTCTTACATTTATGTCTTTGAGCCATTTTGAATTCATTTATGCACATGGCATTAGGTAAGAGTCCAACTTCATTCTCTGGTATAGGGATAATCAGTTTTTCCAGCACATTTGTTGAAAAGACTGTCCCTTCTCCATTGAATGGTATCAGCATACTTGTCAAAAACCATTTGACCATATACATGAGAGTTTGTTTCTATTTTATTCCATTGGTTTATATGTCTGTCTTTATGCCAGTGGCACACTGTTTTGATTTCTGTAGCTTTATAGTAAGTTTTGAAATCAGTGAGTCTGAATTCTCCACATTTGCTCTTCTTCAAGATTTTTCTAGCTATTTTAGGTTCTTTGAGATTTCATTTGAATTTTAGGATACATTTCTCTTCTTCTGCAAATAACATAATTGGGATTTTGGTAGAGACTGCATAAATCTACAGATCATTTGGGTGGTACTGTCATCTTACCAATATCAAGTTTTTGAATATAAGAACATGAGACATGTTTCCATTTATTTATGTTGTATTTAATTTCCTTGAGCAATGCTTTGTAGTTTTCAGTGTATAAATCTTGGTTAAGTTCATTCCTAAGTTTTTTTTTTTTTGGATGCTATTGTAAATGGAATTGTTTCTTAATTTCCCTTTTCAGATTATTCATTGTCAGTGTATAGCAATCAACTGGTTTCTGTATATTGACTTTACCCTGCTACTTTGCTGAATTCATTATTAGTTCTAACAACCTTTTGTGTGGAATCTTTAGGGTTTCTACATAGGATCATATCATCCACCATTAGAAATAATTTTACTTCTTCCTTTCTAATATGGATGCCTTTTATTTCTTTTCCTTGCCTTATTGACCTGACTAGAACTTCCAGTACTGTTAAATAGAATTAATGACATTGCCATTCTTTTCTTATTCCTGATCTTTGAGGGAAAACTTTTAATCTTTCACCATTGAGAATGATATTTCCTATGGATTTTGCATATATGTCTTTTATTATTTGAGATAGTTTCCTTCTATTCCTAGTTTGTTAATTGTTTTAATCACAAAATGGTATTGAATTTTGTCAGATGCTTTTTCTGCATCAATTGAAATGATCATGAGTTTTTTTTCTTCATCTGTTAATGTGGTGTATTACACTGATTGATTTGTGTATGTTGAACCATCCTTGTGTTCTAGAAATGAATCCCACTTGATCATGATATATACTCTTTTTAATATGCTGCTGAATTTCATTTGCTTTTATCTTCATTTTGTTGTTGTTCTAGTATAATTAACATACAATGTTATATTAATTCCAGTTGTTCCACAGTTTTCTTCATTACTCAGTGCTCATCACAGGTGTACTCTTAATACCCTTCACCTATTTCATCCATTTCCCTATATACCTCCCCTCTGGCAACGACCAGTTGCAACTCTAATGGCTGGGTTTCTGGGTTTTTTTTTTTCTTTTTCTTTGTTCATTTGTTTCATTTCAACAAATGAGTGAAATAATATGGCATTTGTCCTTCTCTGACTGGTTTATTTCACTTAGAATTATTCTAGTAATATTCTAGATAGATACATAGATTATATAAATCTCACATATTTTATATATATATCACATCTTTATGCATTCATCTATGGATGGACACGGGTTGCTTCCATGTCTTGGCTATTATAAATAATGCTGCAATAAGTAATAAGTAAAGATGCATATGTCTTTATAATTAATATCTTCAATTCGTTGGGTAAATACCAAGTATAGGAATTACTAGATTATATGGTAATTCTATTTTTATGTGTTTGAGGAACCTCCATCCTATTTTCCATAGATAGATACAGAATTCTTGGTTGAACAAATATTTCTTTCAAGACTTTTAATATTTTGTCCCACTATCTGCTACCCTCCATTGTTTCTGTTGCAAAAATTAGCTATTAATATTACTGTGGTTCCTTTGTAGATGGTAAGTCATTTTAGTTGCTTATTTCAAGATTTTCTCTTTGCCTTGGCTTTTAGCAGTTTTTATCTATGATGTTTCTACATGTAGATTTTTAGTTTTTACCCTAGATGAAGTTTCTTGAAATTTTTGTATGTGTCAATTGTTTATCATCAAATCTAGGGCATTTTTGGTCATTTTTTTCAAATATACTTTCTTTTCTTTCTTTCTTTTTTTTTTTTTAGAGAGAGTGGTGGGGGAGAGGCAGAGAGAGAGAGAAAGAGAAAGAATCCCAAGCAGGTTCTGCATTCACAGTTAGGAGCCTAATATGGGGCTTGAACTCATGAACCTGAGCTGAAATGAAGTCAGATGCCTAACTAACTGAGCCACCCAGGTGCCTCTATTTTTTCAAATATTCTTCCTGCCCCTCTCTTGTTCCTCTGTATGGGGCTCCCTTTATGCAAGCATTGGAACACTTGATAGTGACAACAGGTCTCTGAGGCTCTGATCATTTTTCTTCATCTATTTTTCTTTATGTTCTTACATTTAGTTAATCTCTATTGATCTTTCTTTAGGTTATCTGATTCTTACTTCTGCCAGCTCAAATCTCATGTTGAGCCTTCTAGTTAATTTTTCATTCCAGTTACTGTATTTTCCAATTCCAGAATTATTATTTAGTTCTTTCTCATCATGTCTCTCAAAATTACTATTCTCTATTTCATGAGTCATTTTTGTCATAACTTCCTTTAATTCTTTATACATAGTTTATTTAGTTTTCTGTCCATTTATAATAGCTCCTTTGAGTAACTTGCCTGCTGCATCTAACATCTGGGTTCACTCAAGGCAGTGGCTATCAACTATTATTGCTGTATGCAGGCCACATTCTTCTGTTACTTTGCATGACTTATAATTTTTTTTGTTGAAAATGGAACATTTTAGATAATGTAATATAACTTAAACCAAAAACAGAGGGGACTAGGGTGCCTGGGTGGTCAGTTGGCTAAGCATCTGAGGTCATGATCTCACGTTTGTGAGTTTGAGTCCCCCACATCAGACTCTATCCTGACAGAGTGGAGCCTGCTTGGATTTCTCTCACTCCCTTTCTCTCTGCCTCTCACCTGCTTGCATACTCTCTTTCGCTCTCACTCTCTCTCAAAATAAATAAATAAACTTTAAAAACTGAGGGGACTAAATTTATTTCAGGCAGATTATGAAAAATTCCATCTCTATGGGCATTGTCATAAGCAGTAATGATATCAATAGCTAACAATTTCGTAGATAGTCTGAGTTTTAATACTGGTTGGAAAACATAATATAGTATATTCTAGAATCTGACTAATTTTCTGCTTTATATTTAAGTACCTTGCTATTGATTTAATCTACATAACTTGTCTCTCCCATAGCATGTCCTACTGATATCTCAAGAAAGCTGTTTTATTCTTATTTTTATATTTTTGCTTAGCTTCCTATGGGTTGTTCCAGTGTTTATAGTGTAATAATTAACCAATAACTTTGGAAGAGGTTGTGATCAAATACTTTAAGCCCATAAACTTTCCACTCTCTGCCAATGGATGGATCTATGTGTGCATTGGGGAGAGCATTCAAAGTTTAGCCAGTTCTAGGAGCACCTGGGTGGGTCAGTTAGTTGAGCGTCCGACTTCAGCTCAGGTCATGATCTCACGGTTTGTGGGTTTGAGCCCCACGCCAGGCTCTGTGCTGACAGCTACGTCAGAGCCTGGAGAATGTCTTCAGATTCTGTCTGCCTCTCTCTCTGACCCTCCCCTGCTCACCCACACACACATTCCCTCTCTCTCTCAAAAATAAGTAAAAACATTTTAAAAAATTCAAAGTTTAGCCAGTTTTCAAATAACCCTTGCCCTTAGTGACCCATAAGTCTTTCTCATATTTCAGGTGAACAAGAGGTAGACCAAACCTTACTATGATTGCAGTCCAGCCTCAAATGATAGCAAAGTGAGATGACTTTATTTGGAGTAAAGCATTTAAAATTCCTTGCCCAGGGGAATTGGCAAAAACAATAGCAGTAACCATAGCAACACAGTCAACAATACAGTTATCTGATGCATTGATACAGGTTGGAGCAAGCAATAGACTGTAGATTATAAAGAACTTTAATAGGAAGTTCTGAAGGAGATAATCAAAGAGGGCTTTGCTAAGCTGCCACATATCCTTGGTAACCTGGAGCAGGATATGTGTGTACATAAGTGTTCACGCACACTTAAGGGAGGCCAGTGAGTGCACTACTGAGCTACTCATCCCTGGCTAAATTGAGTGCTTGCAAAGATAGATAGCCAGAACAGACTCACAAACTTCTTGAACTTTGAATGCATTCTTCAAGTCACACGTGAATTCACTGGCAAGGAGTGGATTCCAGCACCAGTACACAGTGTTTAAGCACCACATCTGACCAATAATTGACCACAAAGCCATGATGGATCAGGAGAAAACCAGGCTTAAAAATAAAAAGAATTAAAAAAAAAAAAAAAAAACATATAGGCCCCACCATAGCATGACCTTAAAGTTGGGAGGTTTGTTTTTTTTTTTTAATTTATTTTTGAGAGACAGAGAGAGATAGAGAGTGCAAACAGGGGAGGGTCAGAGAGAGGGAGATACAGAATCCAAAGTGGGTTCCAGGCTCGAGCTAGCTATCAGCACTGAGCCCAATGTGGGGCTCGAACCCATGAACCATGAGATCATGACCTGAGCCAAAGCCGGACAACTGACTGAGCCACCCAGGTGCTCCAAAGTTGGGAGTCTTAAAAGTCAGCAGGCTTGCTGTGAAAGAGTCCAAAGTGCACTGTACTGCACCAGGCAGGCAAGCAATACAAAAACAGGATGAAAACAGCAATCTGAAAAATGTCTGTGATGCATGAGAGGAAATTATTTATTCTTCTGGGAATGCTTCCCTGAGAGCAGCAAAGACAAAGGAGCTGCCTGGCACATTTCCCTCCTCTACCCCTCAGCATAAGTACAGCACCACTTGCAATTAACAGCACAGCTCTGACACTGGCTGCCTAACCTGCTTACACCAAATCCCACCCCTCTGTTCTGCTGCTACTGCTTTCTCAGGCAAGTATGCTTAAGTCCCAGCTTAGTGGACCTTTCCTGAGAAGACCAGCAAAAAAACCCCTGCCCACACCACATCTACCAACCAGAGAGTTCTGTAAGGCTTCATTTCTAGTGGGAGCAGCATCAGGTCTCATTTAATAAGCAGACCAGAGCATACATAGTTAAAGCTCACCATACTCTAGCCAAGGTCCAAATGCTGTCCGCTGCTGGCAAGGAAAGCCTCTGCAAATGGCTGGCCTGAAGGATAGAACACAGCAGCAGAGTGCATGCAGCACACACCACAGGCACTCACTGAACCATGAGGCCCTGGACACATTTATGATCTCTTCTGCAGGAAAACAGCAGACTTTTCCAACATACAGAACACAGAGACTTAGACAAAATGCTAACACAGAGGAATTTATCCCCAAAGAAAGAACAAGAAAAGGTCATGGCTAGAGATCTAATGGAAAAAAGTATAAGTAATATGCCTGATGGAGAATTTAAAACAACAATCATAAAGATATTCACTAAGCTTGAGAAAAGCATAGACATCATGGAGACACTTACTTACCACAGAGATAAAAGAGTTAAAAGACAATCAGAATGAAATTCAGAACAGAGTGTATATAATGATCACAAGGATAAAAGAATCAGAGGAATGCATAAGTGATATAGAAGATAGAATAATGGATGATAATGAAGCTAAATAAAAGAAAGAAGAATTAAGGATCATGAGAATAGTGTTAGGAAACTCAGTGACTCCATCAGTATAATTAGCCAGGAAGGGATGACAGAGAACAGGAGCAGAAGATTTAGTTGAGAAAATGATAGGTGAAAACTTCTATAATCTGGGGATGGAAACAGACACCCAAAACCAGGGGGCACAGAGAACTCCCATCCAAATCAACAAAAACAGGCCAACACCAAGACATATTGTAGTCCAATTTGCAAAATATAGTGATAAAAAATTATAAAAGAAGTCCCCAACTTATAAAAGAAGACCCATAAGACTATTGCAGATCTCTCCACAGAAACTTGGCAAACCAGAAGGGAGTAGCATGATATATTCAACATGCTGAATGGGAAAAATCTACAGCCAAGAATACTCTAGCCAGCAAGGCTGTCATTCAGAATAGGAGAGAGAGAGTTTCCCAGACAAACAAAAACTAAGAGTTCATGATCACTTAATCAGTCCTGCAAGTAATATTAAAGGGGACTCTTTGAGTGCAAATGAAATATCAAAAGTGAGACTAGAAGGGGTCTGAGAAAATCTCCAGAAATAATGACAAAAAGAGTAATAAAATGGCAATAAATACATATCTGTCAGTAATTACTCTAAATGGGGGTGCCTGGGTGGCTCAGTCGGTTGGGCATCTGGCTTCAACTCCGGACATGATCTCATGGTTGTGGGTTTGAGCCCCACGTCAGGCTCTGTGCTGACATCTAGCTCAGAGCCTGGAGCCTGTCTTCAGATACTGTGTCTCCCTCTCTCTCTGACCCTCCTCTGCTCATGCTGTCTCTCTCTCTCTCTCAAAAATAAATAAAACACTTAAAAAATTAATTACTTTATTTAATGGACTAAATGCTCCAACCAAAAGACATAGTGTGTCAGAATGGATAAAAAAAAACAAGACCCATCTGTATGTTGCCTACAAGACACTCATTTTAGACCTAAAGACACCTGCATATTGAAAGTGAGGAGATGGAGAAATATTTATCATGTAAATGGAAGTCAAAAGAAAGCCAGGGTAGCATACTTAGACAAACTAGATTTTAAACCAAAGACTGCAATAAGAGATGAAGAACAACACTATATAATAATAAAGGGGACAATCCAACAATGATATCTAACAAATGTAAATATTTAAGCACCCAAGATGAAACACCCAAATATATAAATTAATAGTAAACATAAAGGAACTCATCGATAATTATACAATAATAATAGGGGACTTTAACACCCTACTTACATCAATGGACAGATCATCTAAACAAAAGATTAACAAGGAACCAGTGGCTTTGAATGACACACTGGACCAGATGGATTTAAAAGACATATTCAGGGGCACCTGGGTGGCTCAGTCAGTTGAGCATCCAACTTCAGCTCAGGTCATGATCTCAGGGTTTATGGGTTCAAGCCCCGCATCGGGCTCTGTACTGACTGCTAGCTCAGAGCATGGAGCCTACTTCGGATTCTGTGTCTCTTTCTCTCTCTGCCTCTCCCCTGTTCATGCTCTCTCTCACTCTGTCTCTCAAAATTAAATAAAATGTAAAAATAAAAATAAGAATATAAAAGACATTCATATCATTTCATCCTAAAGCAGCAAAGTAAATATGCTTTTGAAGTGCACATGGAACTTTCTCCAGTATAGATCACATACTAGGTCACAAATCAGGCCTTAGCAAGTACAAAAAAATTGAAAGCATACCATACATCTTTGGCAACAACACTATGAAACTTGAAGTCAACCACAAGACAAAATTTGGAAAGACCACAAGTATATGAGTATTAAACAATATTCTATTAAATAATGAATGGGTCAACCAGGAAAGCAGAGAAGAAATTTAAAAAATACATGGAAAAAAATGAAAATGAAAACATGATGGTCCAAAACTTTTGGGATGCACCAAAAGTGATCCTAGGAGGGAAGCATATAACACTACAGGCCTATTTAAGAAGCAAGAAAAAATCTCAAGTAAACAACCTAAACTTACAACTAAAAATGTAAAAGAGCAACAAACAAAAATAAGAAGAAAAACAACAAACAAAGCCTAAAGCCACCGGAAGGAAGGAAATAATGAAGATTAGAGCAGAAATAAATGATAAAGAAACTAAAAAAAAAAAATCCAATAGAACAAACCAATGAAAACAGGAGCAGGCTCTTTGAAAGAATTGATAATAAACATAAACCTCTAGCCAGACTTTTCAAAAAGAAGAGAAAGGACTCAAATAAAATCACAAATGAAAGAGGAGAAATAATCAAAACCATGGAAATAAAAACAATTATAAGAGAGTATTATGAAAAATTATATGATAACAAATTGGACAATGTGGAATAAATGGATAAATTTCTAGAAACATATAAACTACCAAAACTGAAACAGAAAGACATGGAAAATTTGAACAGACTTATAACCAGCAAAGAAATGGAATCAGTAATCAAACATCTCTCAACAAAATGCCAAGGCCAAGATGGCTTCCCAGAGTAATTTTACCTACTATTTAAAGAAGGGTTAATACCTATTCTTCTGAAACTATTCCAAAAAATAGAAAGGGAGGAACTCATTCTATAAGTTCAACATTGCCCTGATTCTAAAACCAGAGAAAGACTCCACTAAAATATAGAATTATAGGCTAACATCCCTGATGACCATGGATGCAAAAATTCTCAATAAAGTAATAGCAAATTGAATCCTACAGTACATTAAAAAAATCATTCACCATGGTCAAGTGAGATCTGTTCCTGTGCTGCAAATCAATGTGGTACACATATTAATAACAGGATAAGAACTATATAATTATTTTAATAGATGCAGAAAAAGCATCTGACAAAGTACAACATCCATTCATGATAAAAACTCTCAGTAAAATAGGTTTAGAGGGACCATGCATCAATATAATAAAGGCCATATATAAAAAACCCACAGCTAATATCATCCTCAATGGGGAAAACTTGAGAGTTTTTCCTCTATGGTCAGGAACAAGACAGGGGTGTCCACTGTGATCACTGTTTTTAACATAGTACTAGAAGTCCTAGCCTCAGCAATCAGACAACAGAAAGAAATAAAAGGCATCCAAATTGGCAAGGAAGAAGTCAAACTTTCACTATTCACACATGACATGATACTTTATTTAGAAAACCCAAAAGACTCCATGAAAAAATCTCTAGAACTAATACAAAATCAACATACAGAAATCTGTTACATTCCTATATGCCAATAATTAAGCAGCCAAAAGAGAAATTAAGAAATAAATCTCTTTTAAATTGCACCAAAAACAGGAATAAATCTAACCAAAGGTGAAAGATCTATACTCTGAAAACTATAGAACACTTATGAAAGAAACTGAAGACAACACAAAGAAATGGAGAAATATTCCATGCTCATGGATTGGAAAAACAAATATAGCTAAAATATCTATACTACCTAAAGCAATCTACACATTTAATGCAATCCGTCTCAAAATACCACCAGCATTTTTCACAGAGCTAGAACAAATAATCCTAAATTTATATGGAACCACAAAAGACTCTGAATAGCTAAAGCAGTCTTGAAAAGGAAAAGCAAAGCTGGAGGCATCAGAATTCTAGATTTCATATTATGTTACAAAGTTGTAGTGATCAAGACATTATGGTACTGGCACAAAAACACGTATAAATAAACAGAACAGAATAGTTAGAAATGAACCCACAACTGTATGGTCAACTCATCTTCAACAAAGCAGGAAAGACTATCCAATGGAAAAAAGACAGTCTTTTTAACAAATAGTGTTGGGAAACTGAACAGCAACATTCAAAAGAATGAAATTGGACAACTTTCTTACACCATACACCCACAAAAAAATGCTTTTAAAATATTAAGATGAAATAAAACGTTTTTCAAATAACGTGGAAAGAATTCATTGTCAGTAAAACTATAAAGATGTTAAAGTAAGTTCTTTAAGTAGTAGGCAAATGATACCAGATGGAAATTTGGGTATATACAAATTTTCCTAAAATGGCAAGCATGTAAGTAAATATAAAAGGTATTCATCTCATTTATTACTCTTAAAACATAGCTGTTTAAAGCAAGTATAATAACAACATATTGTAGGGTTTATAATATATGTAGAATTAAAGTGTATGACAACAATAATACATAAGAGAGAGAGAAATTGAAGCATAGTGTTGTATGGTTCTAACACTTAGATGAAGCTGTATAATATTATATGTAAGTAGACTCCGATAAGTTAAAGATACAGCAGCATCATAATGCTAAGGAGCGTAAAATTTCCTACGAAAATCTGATATAAGGCAAGAATGTCCCATTTTACCAGTCCTTTTCAACATCATCCTGGAAGTTCTAACTAATGCAATTACAACAAGAAAAAGAAATTAAAAGCATATAAATTGGGAAGGAAGAAATAAAACATTGTTCACTGATGACATGATCATTTATGTAGAAAATCCAAAAGAACTGACCAAAAGAAGACTCCTGGAATGAATGGGCATTTATAGCAAAGTTTCAGGACAAAAGGATAATATTGACAAGTCCATTACTTCCCTGTCTACTAGCAATGAACAATTAGTATTTAAAATTAAAATTAGCACCAGAAAAAATGAAATACTTAGGTATAAATTTAACAAAATATGCACAAGATCTATATGAGGCAAGTTACTCAGATCAACAAAATCAAAGAAAAGTTAATGAAATGATATTCCTTGTTTCTGGATAGGAAGACTCAATATTGTCAAGATGTTAGTATGTCTCAGCTTGATCTATAGACTCAGTGCAATCCCAATCAAAATCCCAGCAAGTTATTTTGTAGATATTGACAAACTGATTCTAAAATTGATAGAGAAAGGTAAAAGATTCATAATAGCCAAGAAAATACTGAATGAAAAAAAAGTTGGGTGACTGACAGTACCTGTATTCAAGGCTTATTATAAAGCTGCAGTAATCAAGATAGTATTGATGAAAGAACAGACAAATAAATCAATAGAACAGAGTAGAGAGCCCAGAAATAGACCCACATAAATATAGTAACCAGTCTTTGGCAAAGGAGCAAGGGCAATACAATGGAACAAACACAATCTTTTCAACAAATGGTGCTGGACACCTGGACATTGGCATGCAAAAAAAAAAAAAATGAATCTAGTCATAGACCTTCTACCCTTCACAAAGATTAATTCAAAATGGAATACAGACTTAGAGGTAAAATGCAAACTATAAAAGTCCTAGAAGTAAGCATAGGAGAAAACCTAGATAACCTTGGGTATAACAATAACTTTAACAACATCAAAAACAGGATTCATGAAGGAAATCATTGATAAACTGAACTTCACTAAAATTAAAAACTTCTACTCTGTCAATAGAATGAGAAGGCAAGTCAAATTAGGAGAAAATATTTGTAAAAGACAAATTGGATATAGAACTGTATGTAAAATATACCAAGAATACTCATAAGTTAAAAATAAGAAAACAAATTTAAAAACAGGCCAAATACCTTGAACATTTTACCAAAAAAGATATACAGATAGCAAATAAGCATATGAAAAGATGCTCCACATCATATGGCATCAGGGAAATGCAAATTAAAGTAACAATTACATACCATTACGCATCCTTTAGAATTACTAAAATGTGGATATTGTCAACACCAAATGCTGGTATAGGAATATGGAACAACAGGAATTCTCATTCATTGCTGGTGTAAATGCAAAATGGTATAGCTCTTTTGGAAGACAGCTTGACATTTCTTACAAAACTAAAAATACTCCTCCCATTTGATTCAGTATTTATGCGCCTTGGTATTTATCCAAAGGAGTTAAAAAGTTATGTCCACACAAAAACCTGCAATTGGATATTTCTTGCAGCTTCATTAGTAATTCCCTAAACTTAGAAGTAACCAAGATGTCCTTCAGTAGAGGAAAGAGTAAATAAGTTGAGGTATATCCAAACAATGAAATATTATTCAGTGCTAAAAATAACTAAGCTATCAAGTCATGAAAAGGCATGAAGGAACCTTAAATGCATGTTACTAAGTGAACAAACCAATATGAATAGGCTATATACTTTGATTCCAAATACATGACATTCTGGAAAAGGCAAAACTAGAGACAGTATAAAGATCAATGGTTGCCAGAGCTTGGTGTGGTGGAGGGATGAATAGGTTGTAGAGTACAGAGGGTCTTTAGGACAGTAAAACTACTCTGATGCATACATGTCAATATATTTGTTCAAATCCATTGAGTGTACAACCCCAAGAGTAAACCTTAAGGTAAACTGTGGACTTAGGTGGATTATGCAATGTCAGTGTGGGTTCATGAGTTGTAACAAATACATGATTCTGGTGGGGAATGTTGATAATGGGGGGTGCTATACATATGTGGGGGCAGGGGCTTTGGGAAATTTCTGTTACTTTCTTTCAATTTTGCTGTGTAGCTAAAACTAAAGAAACAAAGTCACAAAAATTTATTGAAAGATAAGGAAAACCTAAGTAAGTGAAAGAATAGTCCCTGTTCAAGTATTGGAAGTCTCAATATTGTGAAGATATTAACAGTCCTCAAATTAATCCACTGAATCTTCACTGTAAGAATATTTTATTAATAAACAAAAGAAAAAGACTGGATTCTTCACTATGAAGTGATTATACCATCTTCTCAGTCTTGGTATAAAATAGTTACAAACTTAAGGTAATTAAAAAACAACAACAAATAACAACTATGCTCAGCACACTGTCTTTTGAAATCTTTTCTCCTAAAATCAAAAGCAAAAAAATTTTTTGAATACATTTGCTTATGTCATTATCAAAACAAGAGGGAAATTCAATTTAAAAATAAAGGAAGATGAGATAATTAACCAGGAAGAAGAGAGAGAAAGCAGATATTGTTGGTGACCGACTCATAACTTCTCAATGTTTACTTTACCATTGAGGTACAGGGTACCCACATTTATGTAACTTGTGGTATAAAAAACAAATGCTAGAACTAAAATGGAAATTTAAAAATTTTTGAGTACTTTGAAAGGGAAACAAGGTATTATTAAGAAGAAAACCATAGGCCCCAAATGGTGTCACTTACATTAAGGTCCCAAGTCAGTAAACCAAGACTTGATGCCCAATCTAACTTTAGTTTCAACTCCCCAGAAATGTAGCCTTTAACCAGTCAACAAGGGAATTTCCAAATCAGCACTAGGAAATTTACTGATAGAGCCCTTCAGTTCCCCCTGTGGGTGACCTTGCCAAAAATAATGGATTCTTTGCTAGTAACTTCCATTTTCTCACTCTCTCACTACCTTAAAAAACATTTCCATTTCTGTAGCCCTTTGAACCTCCCCTCTCCTTGCTAGATAGGATGCTGCACAATTCATGAAATGATTAATAAAGTCAAGTAGATCTTTAAAATATATTCAGTTGAATTGTTATTTAACAATACCTTACCTCAATAACCATACCAGAGACTGGGACTATCACTACTGCAAATGCTTACACTTTCTAAGACAACAGTATCTTAAATACCACACTCTGAGAGATCTATCCATGTGCAAAAATGTCTTTGCCTTAATATGGCAAAACAACACCAAAATGACTTCTTGGTAGATTATTTCTCCCACTTGTGTTTCAGTAAACAAAGTATGTCCTTCAGACAATTAGCAAATACTGGCTGGTGTCCTGGTTACTCAAAAATGAAAATTTTCTCCATCTCCTTCCCTTCCTTCTATGTCTCTGCTTTGACAATGGTAATGTAGTTTTAATTGAACAATGAGTTGCCTTTATTCAATTTGCTCATAATAATTTACTTGATGCTACTTGTTGTTTCTTTCATGGCTGATACTATGATAATTTTATAGGTCCTAAGTAACTCTTTACACTATTCAAAAGTGGAGCCTATTATAAGAGATTAAGTCAACTCCTGAAGTTCAGAACTACAGCCATCCCAAGAGATTTCATCTTAGACTACAGCTGTTAGACTTCACTGAAACAACATTCTTATCCAACTTCTTCCTTATCCTGGATATAAGTGATTCCCTTACTTCTTTATAGATTTGTCTTGAGAGCATTCTCCTAATAAATTGCATACATACAAATAACCTTCTCAGTCTCTGGTTCTAGGGAATCCAACTAAGACATTCCCTAACCTTCAATCAATCTCGCCAACCCCCACAAGGGGCAAGTTTTTACCTGATTGGAGAGTTAGGGAAAAGAAGCATTTCTCAATCCCACCTTTCTCTTCTTTCCTTTTTGCTCATGGAGAAGGTACATGCTAGTTTATTCAAATGAATAAATATTCATGTGATAAAATTAGTGGAGCAAGTTCTGCCCTGTGTTTAGACATGTATGGTTATCTTGTGCTATCTTTGATGGGATGGGTAAATAGATCTAATTCAGGGGGAGTGTTAGCTACTCATGATTCAGTAGAGCTTGTGTGTGTGTGTGTGTGTGTGTGTGTGTGTGTGTGTGTGTGTGTGTGTTCTTTGTGTTGTATTTCTTCGTTTTTATTAGTATTCATTCTGTGCTTTTTTTTTTTAATTTTTAGCTTATTTTTGAGAGACAGAGAGAGACAGTGCGAGCAGGGGAGGGTCAGAGAGAAGGGGAGACACAGAATCTGAAGCAGGCTCCAGGCTTGAGCCAGCTGTTAGCACAGAGTCCGACGCGGGGCTCGAACCCACGATCCGTGAGATCATGACCTGAGCCGAAGTCGGATACGTAACTGACTGAGCCACCCAGGCGCCCCCTCATTCTGTGTTTTAAGTTGAACTTGTATCAGCAATAATTTTTTTTATCACAGTTTCTGGTTCCTGTGAGCATCATTCATTGTGTTCAAAATTTGATCAGAAAAATAAAAAAAGAATTGTCCTTTTTAATCATCTCCTCACATGAAGTAAGCAAATACAATTTTCATAATAGACAACTAGAGAGAAAGAGAGAAACAGAGACAGAAAGAGACACAGGGTAGAGTAGTATATGTGTATTAGTAAAATCAGAATATATGAATATATATGTGTTATAAATGTTTCTAAATTCTTGGAATATCTTTGTATAGATATACAAGAAATTGTTAATAATAAAAGAGTAGTTATTGTGACAGTGGTAAAATTAAGTGTATGCAGAAATTATGACCCAGTATTCTCTTTCTCTATTCCTCCCACCACATATTTCCTTTCCCTTCTCCCTCTCTCTCTTTCTCCTTTTACAGCTACCCCCCATCCACACACGATCTGTAAAGGAAAACATATAAGAATTTCATTTTGGCATTGATTGTGGAACAATGGAGTTGGAAATTTGGAATTATATAATGGGTGTCAATCAGAGAAACAGAAAGGAAAAAATCTTGGTGGATGCATACCATGGGGCACTATGTAATAGTTGGAAAAAACAGACTAGATGAGTTATTACTGTCCTGCTGAATTTTAAAATCATGGTGCTGACTGGAAAATGCACAGGGCAGAGTAAGCCATTTAAATACCTTTTACACAGGGGCACCTGGGTGGCTCCATTGTTTAAGTGTCTGACTTCAACTCAGATCATGATCATGTAGTTTGTGAGTTTGAGCCCCACATCGGGCTCTGAATGGAATCTGTGTCTCCCTCTCTGACCCTCCCCTGCTCTCTGCCTGTCTCTGTGTCTCAAAAAAGTGAATAAACATATAAATAAATAAATAAATAAATAAATAAATAAATAAATAAATCTCTTTTACGTAAACTATACAAACCACCAATATACAGGAGCACATTCAAAGGAAAAGAGGTGGGCTTGTGCAATCAGCATAAAAGTAAACAAAGAGTACTTTGCAGAGACCAATGAAAAAACGCCATGAATTTGGAAGTTATTATTATATACATTTAACTACAACAAGAAAACTAACAAAAAACAACAGCAACAAAAAACTAAGTTGAAAGCTGGGCTTCAGGCTATGCCTCCAAGGAATGCTAGGTACCATCTCAGCCATCCTCTAGATCCAAATCAGCTGCCCACCCATTGGCTACTTAAATCACCCTCTATTTGGAGACCTGGTAATCCTTTGTTTTGATAATACTCTCAGGTACTTGGAAGGATCTGAAAGCTTTATGAGAGGAAAAAAGTGAATGTGTGACTGGGAATGAAACAGCGTGGGGTTAGGCAGTCATATAATTACTTCGTATCATTGTAACATTAACATATCTTTTTAATGTTTATCTTTAAGAGTGAGAGAGAGAAAGAGAGAAAGCGTGAGTGGGACAGAGAGAGGGAGACACAGAATCCAAAGCAACCTCCAGGCTCTGAGCTGTCAGCACAGAGCCCAATGTGGGGCTCGAACTCATAAAACAGGAGATTATGACCTGAGCTGAAGTCGGACACTTAACCAACTGAGCCACACAACACCCCAAGAATTATAACTTCTTGATTGATCTTGACTCTGTTCAGAGTACACGAATAAGTCTAATTTCAGAAATTCTTCTTAATATTTTGATTGGGGATTCCTGTAACTTTAATCATTATGGTTCTCTTGTTTCACAATTACGTCCAGAAAGAAAAAGGAAAAAGACTGTTTGTCCCCAGATTTGGATAGCTAGTTGTGCAAAGTCTTCCAGAGATCAGACCTGTTTGCCCATCAAGGCAGAGCTACCTGGTCAATCTTTCTATCTCAGAAGACAGAAGTAAAGTACCATCCTGAATTCTCCTGGCTATTTCCCAGATGTTAAAGAACAAACTTTAACTGGTAAATCTGAAGATCTAATTGGCTTTATTAAATGATTCACGAATCACGCAGCAACCCACCTAGCAAGTAGAGGCCCTTTGTGAAGTTGTACAAAATGGAAGGTTTTTATAGACAAAGGATGGGGAAAGAAAATTATAGCAAAAGAAAAAGATTATTCTAGAGGAGGATGTTTGCTAGGGGAAAAAAGCAAGGTGTCTTATCATGCAAATGACCTCATCTTTCTTTGGGGGATGGAGAGGACCTGGTGAGAGACTCACTGGTGCTAATGGAAAGAAAAATTTTCCTGATTGGTTAAGGTCACATTTCTGGAGGAGGTTGAAACTGCAGCTAGATTGGGTATTAAGCTCTGGTTTGGAAACTTGATCTCAGTGATGCCATTTTAGGCCTGCAGTTATCTTTGTTTTTATCTTTTCTTAATTCCCTCCATCTCTGCATATTTCACTTGGAATATGTCTTTTCTCCTTTCTTCTTTTTTGTGTCTTCTAATCATCTAACTTGCAGTGATGTTTGACTCACAGAGCAGACCGTTATCCCTACACTTACTCCTTAACTGCTTCCTAGGTCTCTATTCCCTTAGTTCTCTTTATTTTTGTAGAGATTCTGAACACTTAAATTTAGAATGGTGAAAAAGTTAGAAATATATGACTGCAGATATGTTTAATTAGCGTTAAGCACTATTCATAACTAAATCCTCATATTCTAACAAAATCCTCACAACTTGGCAAAGAATATTATCTCTGTGGTAACTTTGGGGGGAAAAATAGAGGGATCAAAACCTTGCTTAAATTCACATATAGAAAACATAGTAGAAACTGAATTGTTATGTCTTTACCTAAACCCATTTTCATTTCCTGTGCCTAGATCCTCTTGCCTCATCTCTGGAGCATTTTTTAATATTGTATCCATTAATAAATTATTGTTGCAATAGTTTTTTTTTCTTTCAACTTTTTTTACTAGACATACAGTTGCAGTAAGGGAGAGGGGCATCTGGGTGGCTCAGATGGTCAAGCATCCTACTTTTGATTTTGGCTTAGGTTGTGGGATTGAGCCCTGGATTGGGCTCTCCACTGAGGTTGGAGCCTACTTGGGATTCTCTCTCTGCCTCTCTCTTTGCCCCTCCCCTCACATGCACGTGCTCTCTTTCTCTCTCAAAATAAATAAATGAACATAAAAAAAATTTGCAATAGGGGAGAGAGACTGAACTCCACTGAAAGAAAAGTCAGGAGAGTTTTAAAGCACAAATACTACATGACTTCACTTATATATGGAATCTAAAAAACAAAACCAATGAATAAAAAACCAAACAGACAAAAAACAAACAAACAAAAAAATACCAGACTCTTAAATATAGAGAACAAACTGGTGGTTGCCAGAGGGAGATGGATAGAGTGATGGGCAAAATAGATTAAGGGGGTTAAGAGGTACAAACTTCCAGTTATAAAATAAATAAATCATGGAGTTGAAAAAACAAAGCATAGGGAATATACTCAATAATATCCTAATAACATATAGTGACACATGATGACTGCACTTATTGTGGTGAGCACTGAGTAACGTATAGAATTGTTAAATCACTATGTTGTATATCTGAAACTAATATAACATTGTATGTCACCTATGCTTTAACAAAAATAAAGAAAGAACTGGGATGGACTAGTTGAAAAGCACTAGAGGACTGTAGGGAGGAGATTGATCAATGGGATGTGTTGAGTACATTGAATTACTCCTGAGTTTGCAAATGTTTTTCTCTGTGATTCAGCCACCGGTATTTGCTAATTGTTGTCCACCTAAATTAGGCTTCTATCCTCTCACAGACACTGAGGAATAGTACTATTTCCTTCAATGTTTACATTTCACAGGGGTAGTTCCCAGGTCCTTGAGAAAGACAGACAAAAAACAGGGAGAAGATTTATATACATTTTAAAGAGACAAAGAAAGAATTTACAATGTCAAGTTTTCTAAAGTAACTGCTCTAAGAAAAGAGAAATCAGAGAAAGGAACTGTCTATACTCAGGAAGAAACCTGTCCGAAGTTTAGTCAAGTTGAGGAGAACTTTAAGATTATTTTGGTCAATACATACATACATATAAGGGAATTTGTAAGACAATGAAGTCCAAAATTTGCTTCTGGCTGAATTCCACAGAATTTTCACGGCATCAGTTCAGCTGTCTACTGGGCTTGCTGGCCCAGCTGTCCACCCATCAGCTATTTAAATCCAGCTGTCCTTCTGAATGGTTAGATCTGAGAAACTTTTATTTGCATAGACCAATAAGAAAAAAGTAGTGACAGATAACTGTAATTGGGTTTGAAATAGTCTGAATAATTGGTGAAATATTTTTATGACAAGAATCAAAACTCTTTAGAATTTATCTTTATTTGGATTCAGAGCAACCCAAACTTACAAGAATCTGAGAAATGGTTGCAAAATCTTAGCCTGGATGGATCCTGGCACATGCACTAATGCACTTCTTTTTCTAATACTGGCACCTAGATAGACAAAAGTCTCTTCCTGGAAAGAGAAAGTTGTTGCTCTTTCCTTTTGCATGAAGGTTTATTGAGACATTCAGTTAACAGGCCAGAGCACCTAGAGGGTTTTGCCATCAGGGAAGAGGAGAGCCAGGTCCCCCTTGATGTCTCTGATTAGCTCCTGGGTCACTTATCACTTCCCTTCATCTCTTCCTCTGTTTCCTTTGCTCTGTACTTTTTTTGTGTTTGAACGCTTCTGAAACTCTGCTCTCCCAAGTGAGATCATCTTTTCCTCATCCATCTCTCCTTCCTTGATTTGGTTTTTACTTCTTTTTTTACTAATGTATTCTGATCTGCCCTCAGAATGGATTTTTCTCTTCCTTGAGAACGTTAAGGGATTAAAATTAGGCAATGAACAACACAGTTTACTCACAGCCAAAATGCTTAGCATGGAACATAAGTTATCTAAATAACTTCCTAAAACCATGTAAGAGAGGTATTATTAGATGCCATTTTGTGGATGAGAAAATTGAGATAAGGAATCCTTAAAACTTTTTCAAAGATTATACAGCTAGTGAGAAACAGAACTAGGACTTGATGACTTGGCCCCAGATACGTCTACAAGATATTCTTAATTTTCATATATCCTGTTGCCTTCTCTTGCCTCTAGAGCAGTCTGTATTTCTCTGGGGCATGAAACTTCAGGGAAGCCAACGTTTGCACTGTAGCACTCGATATCTGGAAAGGACAGATAAAAGGACATTGAGAGGACATTTTGAGGAGCACCTGGGTGGCTCAGTCGGTTAAGGGTCCAACTCTTGATTTCAGCTCAGGTCATGATCTCACAGTGATCCCCACTTCAGGCTCTGTGCTGATAGCATGGAGCCTGCTTCGGATTCTCTCTCTCCCTCTCTTTCCGCCCCTCCCCTGCTCATGCTTGATCTCAATCTCTCTCTCTCTCTCTCTCTCTCAAAATAAATAAATAAACTTAAAAAAAAGATACTTTGGGTTCCCTATGTCTCAATAGTTCATCTCCACCAACACCCTATTCCTATGATCTCCAGAGCATTAATTTTTCTGCTTTTATAGTAATCTTCAGTTCTGTCTCCCTATCAAGACTGTGGGTTACAAAAAATGGAAAGGATACAAGATTCAAGAATTTACTGGCCAAAATTCTATACCAGGTAAACTTGTCTCTAATACCTTCCTACCTTTGCTTTTGGTTATCTCCTCTTCTTCCCAGACCAATACATCCCCACAAACTCAGGGATTTCATGCTAGTACAGAGCCCTGAATTACTAATTCTAATCACCTTAACTTCATGTGTCTTGCAAAAACAGTGAAACTCTGTTCTTTTCTAGGTCATCCAAGTTCTTCAAGTCTGTATGCCAAGTACTTCTAGTATGTCTCACTCTGTAAGGCGCTGTTCTCAAGTAACATTTCTTTTAGACAAGTTCCAACAATGCAGACTGTGGCTTGTTGATATGAAGTGATAGTTGTTACTCTGTTCCTTGCTTCCAAGAACTCCTTGCATTTCAACTTTGCATACACATTCTGAATAAAAAAAAACCTCAATAAAGAAAATTTCGGCATTAGCTGCAAGAAGAAGGAAATGAATATTTTATTTCAGGGATATCATTCCTGATCATTTTAATAGCCCTAATACAAAAACCTGCTGTTTCATTTATAGATGTCAAGCCTTTGGCTAGTGACATTAACACTTAGCACAGGCTGTGAGAAAATAATCTAGCAATATATATGTATATATTTGGGTTCCCTATGTCTCATATATATTTATATATATATATTTCAATTTGGAGCCTCAGTTCCAATGTCAGAAATCTTTCTACATTTCATAGAGTCTCTACACCCAGGGGTATGAGTGCAGCCACATTTGGATGTTAGGAGGAAGGTTTTATTTATGCTGTCCTTAAAACCATCTGTGTAACCTGCCTATTCACGGTTGGTTCACATGGACCCTTTGCCTAGGATGAAGGACTTCTTGGTTTGATTCTCTCTGCAGCTACTTTGCCAGGGTTCTTCTCAGATGGGAGATTAGAGCATGTAAATAAATGTTTGCTTGTACCCAAAAATTTTTAAATAATATCATCTCTATCTGGACTAGGTAGATTAAGGAACTATTTTACAATGATGTCACAGTATTAATTTTTTCAGAAGAAACAAGATGGTCAAGTAATCCTTGTTTTGAGGTTATGTTTATTTACTATTTATAGTGTACTGGGTTTTATTTTGTTTTGCCTAAACAGCATGTTTTCTAGTTTCTTCATCTATAGCAATACATACTTCCTTGGGAAAAGTGTCACTTATCCATCTAGTCCACATGGACAACTGGGACTGTTAGTGTCCTGTGGTATTCAGGAAATCAAGCAGTGGTGGTTATTTACCCCATTGTCCTGACGGAGTAAATGCCAAAGATAAATACATGAGACCTAAGCCTAAGCCTTCAGGAGTTCTTTCCTTGGAATCTTTTGAACATGTAAAGAGCATAAGGCAGTTGGTTCTGAGTAAACATAATAATAGTGTCTCAACAAGGCTTCCTGACCTGGAGTCCCCTCACCAGTTTGCTCTTGTTCTTTGAGCAGAAACTGAAGCTGAACATTCTCCCCAGCACCCCAAGTAACTTGGAAGAAATGAATTCAAAGGATGGTGAGAGAGCAAACAGATCTTCAGGAATAAGGAGACTGTGGAATGTTCAGTTAGAAAACAGAACAACCATACTCAGTGAATTAAAGACATTTGCAGCCAATTCAGGACACGCAGGAAATGGTGCTTTGATGAAAATAAAATTGACCTTGAAATGTCAACAACCTTGACCTTAAAGTGCCAAGGAAAAAATGAAGTAATCTAAAGTTTTGTGATAAGGAGATTCTGTGATCTATGGTTTTTATAAGAATGCAAGGCTAAATATCTCTAATAGGAACAGTATTCAGCTTTAAAGAGGAATGAAATTCTGACACACACTACAGGATAGATAAACCATGAGAAAGTCATGTTAAGTAAAACAAGCCAGGTTCAAAAAATAATTGCTGCATGATTCCACTTATATGAGGCACCTAGAATAGTGAGATTTATAGAGATAGAAAGTAGAAGGTACTTGCCAGGGCTGGGGAGGAATGCAGAATGGGGAGTTGTTATTTAATGGGTAAACAGTTCCCATTTTGCAAGATGAAGAAAGTTCTGAAGTCTGGTTATACAACAGTGTGAATGTACTTAACACTACTGAACGGTACATTAAAAATGGTTAAGATGGTAAATTTTATGTTCTGTGTATTTTACCACATTTAAAAATGTATTTTGCTTAGCATAATACATTCTAGTTCCATCCATGATATTGTAAATGGCAATTCTTTTTGATGGCTGAGTAATATTCACACACACACACACACACACACACACACACACACACACACACCCCACATCATCTTTATCCATTCAACAGTCAGTCATTGGACATTTAGGCTCTCTCCATAGTTTGGCTATTGTTGATAATGCTGCTATAAACATTGGCGTGCATGTGTCCCTTCGAGTCTATATTTTTGTATTCTTTGGATAAATAGTAGTGCAATTGCTGGATCACAGGGTAGTTCTATTTTTAATTTTTTGAGGAACCTCCAATACTCTTTTCCAGAGTGATGGCACCAGTTTTCATTCCCACCAACAGTGTAAGAGGGTTCCCCTTTCTCCACATCCTTGCCAACATCTGTTGTTTTTTGTGTTGTTAATTTTAGCCATTCTGACAAGTGTGAGGTAGTATCTCACCATGGTTTTGGTTCATATTTCCTTGATAATGAGCGATGTTGAGTATCTTTTCATGTGTCTGTTAGCCATATGTATGTCTTGTTTGGAAAAGTGTCTGTTCATGGCTTCTGCCCATTTCTTCACTGGATTGTTTGTTTTTTGGGTGCTGAGTTTGATAATTTCTTTATAGATTTTGGATACTGATCCTTTATCTGATATGTCATTTGCAAAATATTGTCTCCCATTCCATTGGTTGCCTTGTAGTTTTGCTGATTGTTTTCTTTGCTGTACAGAAGCTTTTTATCTTGATGAGGTCCCAATAGTTCATTTTTGCTTTTGTTTCCCTTGTGTTTGGTGACATGTCTAGTAAGAAGTTGCTTCTGTCAAGGTCAAAGAGGTTGCTGCTTGTGTTCTCCTCTAGGATTTTGATGGTTTCCTGGCTCACATTAGGTCTTTCATCCATTTTGAACTTATTTTTGTGTATGGTATAAGAAAGTGGTCTAGTTTCATTCTTCTATGTGTTGCTGTCTAGGTTTCCTGACACCATTTGCTGAAGAGACAGATCATAATTAAAAAAAAATCTCGAATAGTGGGGTAAGGAAATCTTAATACTGAGCTTTGTGGACAAGATTGAACCAGTCAAGCAGATAAACTGAGACCATCCTTGTTTGCTTCACTTGGGAGTTTTCTCTGGCCTCTTAAATCATTGAGTACAAAGTGTTTAAAAATTTTTTTTAACATTTATTTATTTTTGAGAGATAGCATGTGAGCAGGGGAGGGGCAGAGAGAGAGGGAGACACAGAATCTGAAACAGGCTTCAGTTTCCAAGCTGTCAGCCCAGAGCCTGATGGAGGTTTCGAACTCATGAACTATGAGATCATGATGCTTAACCAACTGAGCCTCCCAAGTTCTTTTGAGTACTAAGTGTTTAAAAGGTAATATTTTAATGTAAAAAAAATGTGGGTTGGTGTGTCTAAGAGTAAGAGCTTCCTGACATACTCTTTATTTAACAAAGTCCACATTGTTAGGCTTTGTTCCTCATACTGGAGAATTCCATGGTGAAAGATACAGTCAAGGTCCCTGCTCTCATAGAATCCACAACCTAGTGAGATGAAACCAGCAATAAAAGAAATAAAAGATGAATAATGAATAATTAAATCTCTAACAATGGTAAGTTCTATGTGGAGAATGACATTAGGCTTACATGGTAAATACTGTCTGGTTCTTTACTTTAGATTGGCTTGTCATGGAAGACCTCTCGGAGTAGGTGTTATTGAGCTGAGATAGAATGATGAGAGAAGCCCACCCTGCCCAGGAGGAAGGACGCTCCAGGCAGAGGAAACAGCTAGTGCAGAAGCCTTAAGGTAGAAGAAGCTTGAGTTAACTGGGGACAGAAAGAAGCTGTAGGCCTGAAGCTCAGTGGGACATGGGTTAGAAAGGCTGTCAGAGGTCCCCTAATTACTTTAACATGTTTCGATTTTTAAGCAGAAGAGCTTTGAAAGATCACCCTGGCCACTCTATGGAAAACTAATAGAGGGACAAGATTGAAATTGGGGATAAAAAGACTAATAGCTATTGTAGTAATCCAGGTGAAATATGATGGCATTTTTAAACTAAAGTTGCTCAGAGACAGAAGAGTAGAGAAATTTGGGATATGTTTCGGAAGTATAATTATAGGACTTGCTGCCACATTAGGTATTGACTGGAAAAGAAAGAGAAGGCTCAAGGGTAAGTCAGATTTTTACTTGAGCAAATGGGAGATGGTGGCATCATTTGCTGAAATCAACATGTTTGGCGGAAATGCGCATTAGGAGGGTGAAAATTAAGGATTTGATTTTTGTTTATTAGATTGGCTGGTCGGTTATTTGCATTTTAATTGAACTGTTTAAGATGCTTTTTAGACATCAAAGTGAATGTCAAATATATAGTTGTATATATTATTTTGAAGTTCTAAGCAGGGGTCAAGGCTAGTATTGGGGGTATATGTGGTATTTGGAGATATTATATGATTGGCATAGAATGTCTAAGGAAAATGAAGGGGGAAGGAGGTCCTGGGAATAAGCTCTGGAGCACTCCAGAATTTGTAGTTCAAGTCGAGAATGACCAGCAAGAGAAACAGGAGCAGTAGTCATTGAGTAAGGAAGAAAGTCAGGTAATTTTTTGTATCACAAAAGCCAAGAAAAGAGAGTTTTGAGGAGGACAGAGAAGTTAGCTATGTTGAATTGAATCCACTGAAAATTCAAGTGAGAAGAAACAGAAAAGTTACATTGGATATTGCAACATTAGTTTTGGAAGTAGCTGATAATATTGACAAGAGAAGTTTCAGCCAGCTGGAATAAGAGGAGAGAGTGGCAGGTGAAAAGTATAAAGAGCAACAGCAGATAGCTTTTTTGAAAAGTTTGCTTGTGAAGGAGATTGAGAAAATGGAGTCACAGGTTTAGGGGATATGGAGTCATATATATATATATATATATATATATATATATATATAAGAGTATTGTCACATTG
>NC_043709.1:65109454-65113778 GCF_006229205.1 Suricata suricatta
CCACCCCCTTCCCCCGTCCCCATTCAGCCCTCGGTTTGTTTTCAGTGTTCAATAGGGGAGAAAGAGGGACACAAATCATGAGAGACTATTGAATAGGGGATATGGAGTCAAGGGAGTTTTTGTTTTTTTCTGCTTGTTGTTTTTGGTTTTGTTTTGTTTTTAAGATGGGAAATAACTAAAGCTTGTTTAGGGGTCATGGAAATGGTCACATAGGTAATATAATATCAAGATTTTAGGCATGATGGAGACAGACCTTAAATCAGTTCTACAATACTTAATGGAAGAGAATTCTTGAAGAAGTTCTAACAGGCTGGATGGACAATTTGCGGGGATGCTGTATGGGTCTCATGCTTCAGGTTGGAGATTGAAATAAAATAATCTGTGTGATCCTTTGTTCTCCTTAGAATCCCGTGATTCCAGAAAGAAGGCTTAACTGTGCATGTATGTGACAGAGTGTGGTAGGAGTGTGTGTGCATGCAAATGTTCTGCCAGACCCAACGAAGCCCCAGGCTGGTCCCTGGTTTGGAGAAGCATTTACAGGCCCTCAGTACCCACCCCTTACTCCCTGCACCTGTCCCCAGACTAAAGAGGCAAGAGTGCCAGGGGCCAAGATAACTGACTAATGCTACTTGCCCCATAAGTACAGGTTAGCTGAGGCTCCCTGGGGCCCTCATTACTCACTTGCCCTCTCTAAGGGCCAGCTTGGCATATAGATACCAAGTAGAAAAAGACTTTTAAAAAATGATAAAATTCATACAAACTGGCCAGGAGCTCACCTCAGAATCCAAAGAGATAAAGAAGACAGGAATTTAAAAAGGATGGCCAAAGCATCTTAACAGGTACTGGCTCATACCAGAGCCCATGAATGTCAACACTTAAGCCTTTATCCAAACTAAACAAGAGGTGACTTGCTTAACTGCATTTAGACACATAGTTTTCAACTGGTTGGGAAAGAAAACCAGTTTTTCCTAAGACTTGAATTATTTGAGTACTCCACATCATTCATCTCTTAAAAGGAGGCAGAAGGCAGTAATTCGGGTATTCAAGGAAAACCTAGACTCAACAGTCCTCAATCTTTCCCATCTTGCCAGATGTGAGAAATCTTACTCGGCAACTGTTCTAAACCTTTCATTGCACAGTGGAGGAATTTAGCCCAGGAAGAAGCAAAAATGCCTTCCCAAATTCACAAAAGAAGGTCATGACTAGGCTGAGATGAAATGCTTAGGAAGTTGAATAGTCAGTCACTTTATTAATCCATAATCTGTCTTTTTTCTTTATCAGATTCTGGACAAAAGGTTGAGATTCTTTTGGGATCGAATGGGGAGGGGGCAGCTGTAGCTACCAGGTGAGCAGCTGGATGGAGCATTCCTGATTTAGGGGCGACAGTCGGTTTAGAATATTCTCATTTTCTCTGCTGGAGAATTTCCCAACTAAATGCCAGGGTCTTAAGATGAAATTAATTTCAGAACTAAGTTTATGGCCTCATCTCCAAGCAAGACCAAATATATTTAAAAAACACAGCTTAATTGTGCAGCTCCTTAGAATTTTTCAGAGATGAAGCAAAATCTGTAACTTTGCTTTGCATTCTTGTTATAAAACAAGATTTTTTAAGAAAAATTTTTATTATATAAAAGTCTAAATATTTTCTGTCTACAAAGATTTACTCAGGGAGACCACAAAGCCTGCATTTGGGTGACAAATGAAGAAAAAGAGACAACATCTTTGATACCCCCTTTCCTTCTTTCCATTCTGCAGGAGCATCCTTCACTTCAAGAAACTTTCTTTCCTTAAAGAGCTTTTTTTTTGGGGTGGAGATGGGGGAGAGTGGAAGTCTTCTCTACCAGGGACCTTTCAATGCAGAGAAGCTCTAGCCTCCAGCCTTCCCAGTTAGTGGCCTCAGGATCACTTCCTCCAGCCAAGTTTCCTAGACCATAAATTTGGGATTGAAGAATCAGCCAAGAGGGCAAGAAAAGAGAGAATAACTAATAGGAAAATCAAACTACTTGAGACATTTCCATTCTCCATCTGATCAACTAAGACTCCTTGGAGAAATGGCTTTTAGACCAAATTCAGTTTTGTTACAGAACATGAAGGGCAGAAATAAAATGGGTAAAGAAGGAGATACATATCTTTATTGGAATTAGATTTAATTGATTGCTGAGTTTGAAGCAAAAGGGTACAACGTGGCTTATATATTACCTATTCCCAAAAGATATTTTTAATTGAAAGTACAAGAAACACATTTTTATATGTAAAATCAAAAAAATTGTCCATTATGTTACCAGCCCAACAACTGTTTTTTTTACTTTTAATTTTATATAAACCCCCACCGGGACATATTTTTATGTAATACAATGAATATATACTAATTATATATTCTGATCTTTTTACTGAACTATAGTTTCTGCCTCTCTGTAATTATCATTTTCATCATTATATAATATTCTGTTATGTGTTTCTGCTAAAGTGTAGCAGGTATTCTCCAATTATTAGATCTTTAGGTTGATCCTAGTGCTACTGTCTTGAAAATAATCCTGGAATATACATTTTCACATTTAGTTGTTTTTTTCTTCTTTTGAATATGTGTTTAAGATAAATTTTCAACAGAGATATTTTATATTTCATATTGCCAGAAGTGTTGTACCCATATAATGCTACCAATAACATATAAGTGCATATAAGTCTCACCAAATCTTGCTAGCACTGGCAAGTTTTATTTATTTACAGTTTTAAATAGTTTATCTCCATAGAAGTAGATACAGAGCAATATCATCATCTGGTTTTAGTTTGTAAGTCTTTGATTATAAGTGGAATGGAGATCTTTCATTATCTATCTATCTATCTACCTATCATCTGTCTATCTATCGTATATGCATAGGATTTCAGGCATTCCTGCCATCACTTTAATTTTGCTCAAGGAATTACAGCAGCTACATGTCATCACAGAAGGGGAAAAATTGCATACAGACAGGTCCCTAACAAAGTTTCTGAAGTCATTCAATGCTAAATGATGATCCCGAAGGGTAAATACTATAGAAGATTATTAAAAGAGAGAAATTTTAAAATAGTGAGGAGACAAAAGAGTAACAAAATATGTTAGGGAGAAATCAGGGAGACTACCCTGTGCTCTGCACCATGTTTAGACTAGACCAAGAAGAATCAGTTGACTTGTTAAAGAGCATAAGCTAGTTAGGCTAGTTCCTATCAGAAATACAGAGTTCGTACATGAACAAATTATTTTTGTTTTGCATTAACTTTACTCCATGAAGGGTATGTTATTATCCCTACTTTTTCCAACAGTGTAACAGAACCTCTCTGTAGTGAACTGACTAGTCTAATGTTCCTAAGCTAAACCAATTGCTGTTGGAATTAGGACCAGAAACCAGACTTTATTTTTTTAAGTTTTAAATTTAAATTTAAATTCCAGTTCATTAATATACAGTGTAATATTAGTTTCAGATGTACAGTATAATCATTCAACACTTCTGTAAAACACACAGTACTGGTAACAAAAAGCCACTCCTTATTGCCCATCACCTATTTAACCCATCCCCTGCCCACTTCCCTTATGGTAACCATCAGTTTGTTCTCCATAGTTAAAGAGTGTGTTTCTTACTTTGCCTCTCTCTCTCATTTTACTTCCCTTTGCTCACTTATTTTATTAAATTCCACATGTGAGTGAAATCATATTTGTCTTCCACTGACCTATTTTGCTTAGCCTAATACTCTATAGCTCTGTTCATGTCATTGCAAATGGCAAGATTCCATTCCTTTTGTGGCTAAGTCATATTCCAGTGTGTGTGTGTGTGTGTGTGTGTGAGTGTACTACATCTTTTTTATCCATTCATCAGTTCATTCATATATATATATATATATATATCCATTCATATATAAATTTCCATTCTTGTGTGTGTGTGTGTGTGTGTGTGTGTGTGTGTGTGTGTATACACCACATCTTTATCCACTCAGCAGTCAGTGGACATTTGGGCTCTTTTCATAATTTGGCTATGGCAGATAATACTGCTATAAGCATCAGGGGGCATGTATCCCCTTGATTCAGTATTTTTGTATTCTTTGGCTAAATATCTAGCAGTGGTGCAACTCCTGGATTGTTTGGTACTTCTATTTTTACCTTTTTTTTTTTTTTTTACTTTTTACTGCCTGGAAGCTTACTTTTTTCTTCAAAATTTTATTTAAATTCCAGTTAGTTAACATATAGTCAATATTGGTATTTCTAACATTGTGAGGAACCTCCATACTGTTGTCCAGAGTGGTTGTCCCACTTTGAATTCTCACCAACAGTGCAACAGGGTTTCCTTACCAA
>NC_043709.1:65113878-65124133 GCF_006229205.1 Suricata suricatta
ACTTCTATTTTTACCTTTTTTTTTTTTTTTTTTACTTTTTACTGCCTGGAAGCTTACTTTTTTCTTCAAAATTTTATTTAAATTCCAGTTAGTTAACATATAGTCAATATTGGTATTTCTAACATTGTGAGGAACCTCCATACTGTTGTCCAGAGTGGTTGTCCCACTTTGAATTCTCACCAACAGTGCAACAGGGTTTCCTTACCAACACCTATTCTTTCCTGTGTTGATTTTAGCCATTCTGAGAGGTGTGAATTGATATCTCATTGTAGTTTTGATTTGTATTTCCTGGATGGTCAGTGATGTTGAGCATCTTCTCCTGTATCTGTTAGCCAACCGTATGTCTTCTTTGGAAAATGTTTATTCTTGTCTTCTGCCCATTTTTAAATTGGATTATTCTTCTTTGGGGTATTAAGTTTTAGATGTTCTTCATAGATTTTGGATAAAAAGCCTTTATTGGATATGTCATTTGCAATTACCTTCTTCCATTCCATAGGTTGACTTTTTGTTTTGCTAATTGTTTCCTTCACTGTGTAGAAGCTTTTTATTTTCATGAAGCCCCAATAGCTTATTTTTTGCTTCTGTTTCCCTTGCCACAAGAGACATATCTAGGAAGAAGTTGCTGTGGCTGAGGTCAAAGAGGTTGCTGCCTGTTTTTTCCTCTAGGATTTTTGGTTTCCTATCTTATATTTAGCCCTTTCATCCATTTTGAATTTATTTTTGTATATGGTGTAAGAAAGTGGTCCAGTTTCATTCTTCTGTATGTTGCCATCCAGTTTTCCCAGTACTATTTGTTGAAAAGACTGTCTTTTTTTCTATTGGATATTCTTTCCTGCTTTGTGGAAGATGAGTTGGCCATACAGTTGTGGGTTCATCTCTGGGCTTTCTGTTCTGTTCTGTTGATCTATGTGTCTATTTTTGTGCCAGTACCATACTGTCTTGGTTGCTAGTTTTGTAATATAATATGAAGTCCAGAAGTGTGATGCCTCCAGCTTTGGCTTTTCTTTTTCATGATTGCTTTGGCCAATTAGGGTCTTTTGGAGTTTCATACAAATTTTACCTCAATGAAAAATTCTTGTAGTATTTTGATAGGGATTATATTAAATGTGTAGATTGCTTTGGGTAGTGTTGACATTTTAACAATATTTGTTCTTCCAATTCATGAGAATGCAATGTCTTTCCATTTCTTTGTGTTATCTTCACTTTCTTTCATTAGTAAGTTTTCAGAGTAGACAGATCTTTCACCTCTTTAGTTAAGTTTATTCCTAGGTATCTTACTGCTTTTGGTGCAACTGTAAATGGAATTGATTCCTTAATTTTTTTGTCTGCTGCTTCATAATTGGTATATACAAATGCAACAGATTTCTTTATGTTGAATTTGTATCCTGTGACTTTACTGAATTCATTTATCAATTCCGGCAGGGTTTTTTTTGTGGAGTCTTTCAGGTTTTCGACATATAGTAACATGTCATCTGTAAATAGGAAAAGTTTGCCTTCTTCCTTGCCAATTTGAATGCCTTTTCTTCCTTCCTTCCTCCCTCTTCCTTTCTTCCTTACTTCCTTTCTTCCTTCCTTTCTGTTTTGTTTGTTAGATTCTGTCTAATTGCTGTGGCTAGGACTTCTACTACTATGTTAAGTAACAATGGTGAGTGAATATCCCTGTATTGTTCCTGATCATAGAGGAAAAACTTTCAGTTTTTCCCCATTGAGGATGATATTAGCTGTGGAGTTTTTTATATGGCCTTTATTATGTTGAGATATGTTCCCTTAAAAATTACTTTGTTGAGGGTTTTTATCATGAATGGGTGTTATATTTTGTTAAATGCTTTTTCTGCATCTACTGAAATGATCATATGGTTCTGTTAAAAAAACTTGTTTTAATATTTATTTATTTTTGAGAGCGGGGGGGAAGACAGAAAGTGAAGGGGCAGGGGCCGAGAGAGGGAGACACAGAATCCAAAGCAGGCTCTAGGCTCTGAGCTGTCAGCATAGAGCCTGACACAGGGCTTGAACTCACAGACCTGAGCCAAAGTTGGATGCTCAACTGACTGAGTCACTGAGGCACCCCGATGATGATATGGTTCTTATCCTTTCTTTTTTTGAGTAATGTGGTGTATCATGTTGATTGATTTGCAAATATTGAACTCCCTTGCAGCCCAGATATAAATCCCACTTGGATGATTTTTTAAAATTTATTATTAGACTTGGTTTGCTAGTATTTTATTGAAAATTTTTGCATCCATGGTCATCAGGAATATTGGCCTGTAGTTCTCTTTTTAGTGGAGTCTTTGTCTGGTTTTGGTATCAGGATAATGCTGGCCTCATAGAATGGCTTTGGAAATTTTCTTTCCTTTTCTATTTTTGGAGTAATTTCAGAAGGATAGGTATTCACTCTTCTTTAAATGTTTGGTAGAAGAGCCTGGATGACTTAGTTGGTTAAGCATCTGACTCTTGGTTTCCAGCTCAGGTCATGATCTCATGGTTTGTGAAATCAAGCCCTGCATTGAGCTCAGCACTGACAGTGCAGAGCTTGGGATTCTCCCTCTCGCCGTCTCTCTGCCCCTCCCTTGCTTGTGCACTCCCTCTCTCAAATACATAAATTATTTCTAAAAAATGTTTGGTAGAAATTGCCTGTGAAGCCATCTGGCTCTGGACTTTTGTTTATTGAGGGTTTTTTGATTACTGATTTAATTTCTTTGCTGGTTATTGGCCTGTTCAAACTTTCTATTTCTTCATGTTTCAGTCTTGGTAGGTTGTATGATTCTAGGAATTTATCCATTTCTTCCATGTTGCCCAATTTGTTGGCATATAGTTTTTCATAATACTTTTTAAATAATTGTTCATGTTTATGTGGTGTTGGTTGTTATTTCTTGTCTCTTATTTGTGATTTCATTTATTTGAGTGTTTTCTCCTTTTGGTAAATTGGGCTAGAGACTTATCAGTTTTTTAAGAATTTTCAAATAATCAGCTCCTGGTTTCATTGATTTGTTCTTTTTTTTTTTTTTTTTAGTTTCTATATCATTTATTTCTGCTCTAATCTTTACTATGTCCTTCCTTTTATGGGGTTTAGGCTTTGTTTGTTGTTTTTTTTCTAGTTCTCTTAGGTGTAATGTTTGTTTATTTGAGCTTTTTCTAGCTTCCTAAGGTAAACTTGTAGGGCAATTATATACTTTCCTCTTACGACCACTTTTGCTTCTTCCCAGAGATTTGAGACTATTGTATTTTCTAATTGTGTCTGTGGGACCCGATGAGCCTAGAGGTTTTCCTACTCTGCTGCATCTCCCCTCCTCTCCAGAAACCAGATTTTAAATCCTAAAATAATTCATTTTTATCTAGTTTTCCATGTAGACCTTGGGAGATAATTCTAATAGGAAATAGAGGTTCAGATTTAGATTTGTCTACTTGCCTAAAGCCACACTGCCTGACCAGTAGCTGAGACATGTCAAGGTCTTCTGACTCTTTGTATAGGCTCACTGCCTTCTGTTCAAGAGAGTCAAAAGGACCTCACACTAACCCTTCCTTAGGACAGGGCCATGGGCATCAGAGTATAATATGACATCTTACTTCCCAGGGCAGTTTATGACTCACAAATGGAGTTGCTTATGAATCATACATTCATTTATTTTCTTTATTGTTTTACTTATTCAATAATCAAAAATGCTTCTCTGATCTCCTACATTAAAAGTAGAATAGCATGCAAGAGCTAGCTATGTGATGTTTTCATGCATTTATTCTGTAAACCTTTACTAAGTACCTACCAAGTTATAGGCATTGTGCTAAGCTCTGAGGATATGAAGATTAAAAACACTGACATGGTCCATGGCTTCATGGAACTTCTTAAAACACCAGACAGACGTGAAAAAATTCATTCATTAAGTATACAGCAAGCCCTTTTTATATGTTAGATACTCTTTTAAGTGTTTGGGATATAGTAATGACCAAAAGAGGACAAATCTTTCCAGTGGAAGAGAAAGTAGATAATAAATGTATTATAAAGTACCAGGTACTGATAAGTGTGTAAGGACCAAAATGGGTAATAAGACAAAGATTGACTGAAGGGGATGGGGGAAAGTTGAGGGAGTTTGGGAAGACCTCTCTTACATCTCTAAGTTGTTGTTTTTTTAACTTTTTATATAATTAGAGCAAGCATAATAAAGGAGAAACAAATGTAAAAAAGGAAATTACAGTGACAGGATGGAGAGTAAGGGCTTTCCTGAGCAAATGACCCTTGAGCTGAGACCTGAGGGTTCTTAACAGGATAGGCAGAGAAAGAGGAACAAAGATCATGGGTGGATTGGTGAGTAATGGAGTTGGTGGGAGGAGTTACAGTTCACTTCCCCTTTCTTACTTATAAAGAGAAGGCATTGGGTTCTATGACCTCTAATGAGAAAGGCATGGGTCCATGCTTGACCATTCTGAATGAGTGCAGGATCTTTGCTTCTCTTTCCCTCTTTCCCATTGGAATTTTTTGTTATATGGAACTCCATCTTAGAACATCTTCAATTCTGCATGGGCTCTCTCTGATAAGTTTTTTGATGGCTCTTTGACTCATAGTCAGCCCAAATATCTTTCCTGAACTTCATGACCCAAACTCCTAGGGTCTCCTGGACACACCCTCACTGACCCACAAGGCTCATCAAACAACATATTCAAAACTTTGTTTATTATCTTTGCCTCAAACATACTCCTTTCCCTGGGTCACCTATGTCAGTGAACAGGACTCCTCAGTCGCCAAAGGTAGAACCTGAGAATCGTTTTCTTAATTTACTTTCTTTTACTCTATCAAATTGGTAATGACATCCATTAGAACTCATCTCAATGATATCTCTTAAATCTGCCTCCTCTTATCTGCCTTCACTGCTGCTGCAGCCTCTGTTAACCCTTCACAACCTCTGACCAAGCTTGGTGCTATACTCTACCAATTCTCCTTCCATAGAATGTTTGTAAGATAATGACCAAATCCTTGTTTGAGTGACACTCTCAGTTTCTTCTCTCCTGACCACTCTGTTTAAATTGCAAACCTCACTGCTGCCCTCTTCTACCTCCACATTAACAATCTGTTTCTATAATCTATTGTTTTATATGCCACATAGCACCTTCTAACATTATATTTAATTGTTATGTTTATTATTTACTTTCTGAATTTCCCAACTAGAATGTAAGCTCTGTGAAGATAAAAATTTTTGTCTGTTGTGTTCAATGGCACACCCTAAGAGTCTAGAACTGTGCATGGCACATAGTAGATACTTAGTATAATATCAACTGAAAGAATGAACTAATTGCCCTAACTAATATGCTCCATGACTTTCTGCTCATCTTCCACATATCTGTGGGGTGAATGCTTCTAAACTATCAATTTGATCACATGACGCTCATGCTTGGCACCTCATGTCCCTGTGTATCACCCTGCACCCACTCATTCTGAGATAATGAAGTTCTTCAGAGAGGCGCTGTTATTTCATGCCTCCTTATATTTGATAATACCATTTTCTTTGCCTGGAACCCTATCTTCCACTTTGTCTACTTAGTGGAGTAAATACAGTCTTAAAACAGTCTTAAGTAATACCTCTACTTTGTTTACCAGGTCATCCAGAGATAATTGATTTACATTTTTGCCATTGCTGTATCCTATCCTTTATGTTATTACAGTTTTTATTTTGCTTCTTTACATGTCTATCTGCCTCTGTTAAATTCTAAGCCCTTTTGAGGGCAGGAATCATGTCTGAAACAATTTTGTATCCTCACAATCTGGTACAGAGCCCAGCACTAAGATGCGTATTCAATGTTTCCTGAATAAATGAGTATTAAAGTTCAAAGAAGCAGTTACAGAGGAGACACTTTGGAATAACGCATGCCACCAGTACTCCAAATTGATGTAATAATGGGAGCAATGAGTGTGACCCAGAAGGAAACTTGGCCTCATAACTCTTTACTTATACCTTTAAGCTGAAAGTCACATTGTTTTAAAAATAAGAGAGCCAATCTTATTCATCCTAAATAACTCAGCTACATTATGTTTTCTTCTAGGGCCAGTATCTTTAATCATGAAAAATCTCACCATCATAACCGAGTTTGTCCTCATGGGATTGTCCAGAAATCCCCAGATCCAGACCATCCTTTTTGCACTGTTCCTGGTGATTTACCTCTTAACCCTGATAGGGAATCTAATGATGATCCTGTTGATCAGAACTGATTCTCACCTTAAAACACCCATGTACTTTTTCCTAGTTCACCTGTCATTTCTGGATCTCTGCCTTTCTTCAGTAACCATGCCCAAGATGCTGCAGAACTTATTAACTCAGAAGAAAACCATATCTATGTGGGGTTGTGTGACCCAGAGTTTCTTTCTCATATTCTCTGGAAGCACAGAGGCCTGCCTACTCTCTGCCATGGCCTATGACCGCTATGCTGCCGTCTGCCACCCTCTCCTCTACAGCATGGTTATGAATAGGCCTCTCTGTGTTGGGATGGTTACTGCAGCATGGGCAGTGGGGTTCCTAAACTCCTTGCCAAACAATCTTCTCACTTACAACTTACATTTCTGTGGCCCCAATATCATCCCTCACTTTTGCTGTGAGCTGCCTTCACTCTTCCCTCTGTCCTGCACTGATCCTACTGCCAATGAGGCCCTTCTTGCTGGGTCATGTGCATTGTTGGGATTTGTGACACTTCCCCTGATCCTCTTCTCTTATTCTAGAATCATCTCTGCCGTCCTAGGCATACATTCTGCTGATGGTCAAGGCAAAGCCTTCTCTACCTGTTCTTCCCACCTTACTGTGGTGCTTTTGTATTATGGCACAGCTTTATTCAGATACATGACTCCCCTCTCAGGCTCTAAACTGGAACAAGTAGTCTCCATTCAGTACAGTGTGATCACATCCTTGCTGAACCCTATCATCTACAGCCTCAGAAACCAGGAGGTGAAGGCAGCTCTGCATAAAATGTTGAAGCAATAAATGTGTCTTGCTGTGTCTGAAGAATTCCTGTTGTATTTGGTTTGAAGACAGGGAGAAAACAGGCGATGAAATACATTAATAATGGCTAACTTATTACTTTAAGAATATGACATTTGATGCAAATAACCTCTTGGGTCTTGGTAATACAGGTTTCAGTGTGTGGTTGCTTATTTTATTGTATTTGGCAAGAAAATTAAGTGAAGACTGAGAAATAAGTACTGGAATAGAGTAGTGTAGACAAACTAACTCCAAATATGTTTGCTTTGTCCAAGAGTTTTAAGATTATAGAGCTCAGAGTGCTTTTTTTTTTAAATATAGGAGTGTGAAATGCACTTCAAAGTGCAAACTAGTTACTAATTGAATATGGTACCAAATGAAGTTTGTTTTATCCACCTAACCTGGAGTAACCTAAAACACTGAAATGCCTCGTTATCAGAACGCAAAGACACAGGTTGGTGGGACCTGCCCTAGCCCATTCAAGGGAAAAAATAGTTCTTTGGGTCTTCTGTTGGTGACTAGGGTCTAGATGTGATCTAGCTGTTTGGTGACTAGAATAGAGGTCTTGTTGGTACTGAAAGAGGTGAATGAATGTGCTATCACAAAATGATGTTTTCATTCAACCTTGAAGCTATCAAGCCAATTAGTTCATTCAGTATTTCATGGTCTCACTCAGCCAATCCCTTCTGAGTCCAGTGCCCATTATTGCTTTGACATATATTCAGTCAAATAAATTAATTTCTTGTCAAAAAAGATTCATGGAGTTGGCATGGACTGGCAGAACAAATATTGTTAAAATGTCTATACTACCCAAAGCAATCTACACATTTAATGCAATCCCTATCAAAATACCCACCAGAATTTTTCACAGAACTAGGACAAACAATCCTAAAATTTGTATGGAACAACAAAAGACCCCCAACAGCCAAAGCAACCTTGAAAAAGAAAATTAAAACTGGAGACATCACAATTCCAGATTTCAAGCTATATTTCAAAGCTGTAGTGATCAAGACAGTATAGTACTGGCACAAAAATAGACACATAGACCAATGGAACAGATAGAAAACCCAGAAATAGACCCAGAACTGTATGGTCAATTAAAGTTCAACAAAGCAGGAGAGAATATCCAATGGAAAAAAGACAGTCTCTTCAACAAATGGTGCTGGGAAAACTGGATGGTGACATGAAGAAGAATGAAACTGGACAACTTTCTAACACCATATATAGAAATAAATTCAAAATGGATGAAAGACTAAATGTAAGACAGGAAACCATCAAAATCCTAGAGAAGAACACAGGGAGCAACCCCTTTGACCTCAATTAGAGCAACTTACTAGACATGTCGTTGAACACAAGGAAAAGAAAATAAAACATGAACAACTATTGACACTTTGTGAAGATAAAAAGCTTTTGCACAGCAAAGGAAACAATCAAGAAAATGAAAAGGCAGCCTATGGGATGGAAGAAGATATTTGCAAGTGACATATCAGATCAAGGGTTAGTATCCAAAATCTATAAAGAATTTATCAAACTTAACATCCATAAAACAAACAACCCAGTTAAGAAATGGGCAGAAGACAAGTGTAAACACTTTTTGAAAGAAGACATCCAGATGGCTAACAGACACATGAAAAGATGCTCATCATCATTCATCATCAGGGAAATACAAATCAAAACCACAATGAGATACCACCTCATACCTGTCAGAATGGCTAAAATTAACAACACAAGAAACAACAGGTGTTGGGAGGAGGCGGAGAAGGGGGAAGCCTCTTGCACTCTTGGTAGAAATACAAACTGGAGCAGCCATTGTGGAAGAGTATGGCAGTTCCTCAAAAACCTAAAAATACAACTATCGTATTATCCACCAATTGGAGTACTTGGCATTTACCCAGAGGATACAAAAATACAGATTCAGAGGGGTACATGCACCCCAATATTTATAGCAGCATTATCAACAATAGCCAAACTATGGAGAGGCCCAAGTGTCCATCTACTGATGGATGGATAAAGAAGATGTGGCGTACACACACATAATACGTACATCCATACATCCATACATCCATACATCCATA
This sequence comes from Suricata suricatta, assembly GCF_006229205.1. Lineage (NCBI taxonomy): Eukaryota > Metazoa > Chordata > Mammalia > Carnivora > Herpestidae > Suricata > Suricata suricatta. The sequence continues at coordinate 65,122,907 of NC_043709.1, forward strand.
CATACAATGGAATATTACTCAGTCACTGAAAATAATGAAATCTTGGGGTGCCTAAGTGGCTCAGTCGGTTAAGCATCCAACTTCAGCTCATATAATGATCTTGTATATTGTGAGTTTGAACCCCATGTCAGGTTCTATGCTGACAGCTTGGGAGTCTGGAGCCTGCTTCAGATTCTGTGTCTCCCTCTCTCTCTGCCCCTCCCCTGCTTGCACAGTCTCTCTCCCTCTCCCTCTCCCTCTCCCTCTCCCTCTCTCTCTCTCTCTCTCTCTCCCTTTCTCAAAGATAAATAAACATTAAGAAAAGAAAAGAATGAAATCTTGTCATTTGCAACGATGTGGACAGAGCTAGAATATATTATGTTAAGTGAAATAATTCAATCAGAGAAAGACAAATACCAAATGATTTCACTCATATGTGGAATACAAGAAACAAAACAGATAAACACATGGGAAGTGGGGGAGGAAGAGAAGAGAGGGAAACAAACCACAAGAGACTCTTTAGGACAGAGAACAAACTATGGGTTAATTGGGGGAGGGATGTGGGAGATAGGCTAGATGGGTGATGGGTACTAAGGAGGGCACTTGTTGTGATGAGCACTGGATGTTGTATGTAAGTAATGAATCACTGAATTCCACTCCTGAAACCAAAATTGCTCTGTATGTTAACTAAGATTTAAGTATATAAATAAATAAATAAATAAATAAATAAATAATAAGATTCATGGAGTAAGGAGACCATAAACTCAAAACCCAAAGTGTAGGCTGACTCACATAACCGCCTTTAATGAAAACGTTATTATGAATCATTGTGTTTCTACCCTTATAAGCATTAACCAAAAGTAAGATTTTTCCCTTTGGCATTTTCTTAGTTTCTTACAAATCAAAATAATAAATACTGTTGGTTTGTTTTATATTTTAATAATGAACTTTTAATCTTTAATATGTAATAAATTGTATGAAATTCGGGGAATGAATAAGAACAGTATAATTTTTAAGATGTAAATGTATAAAAATATTTTCAGAAAATATACTTCATTTATATTTCTAAAATATGGATAATAGTTTTATACAATAATAATTACCCTCGCATCAGTTGTTCTAAGGATTGACATCATCTGATTTTGTCAAGGAAAAAGGGATTTTATTTTATTTTATTTATTTATTTGTAAATAGTTTATTGTCAAATTGGTTTCCATATAACACCCAGTGCTCTTCCCCACAAGTGCG
>NC_043709.1:65124233-65135628 GCF_006229205.1 Suricata suricatta
TTCTCATTGCCATGTAGTACTCCATTGTGTATATATACCACATCTTCTTGATCCACTCATCAGGTGATGGACATTTAGGCTCTTTCCATGATTTGGCTATTGTTGACAGTGCTGCTATGAACATTGGGGTACATGTGCCCCTATGCATCAGCACGTCTGTATCCCTTGGATAAATCCCTAGCGGTGCTATTGCTGGGTCATAAGGGAGTTCTATTGTTAGTTTTTTGAGGAACCTCCACACTGTTTTCCAGAGTGGCTGCACCAGTTTACATTCCTACCAAGAGTGTAGGAGGGTGCCCATCTCTCCACACCCTCACCAGCATCTATAGTCTTTTGATTTGTTCATTTTAGCCACTCTGACTGGCCTGGGGTGGTGTCTCAGTGTGGTTATGATTTGTGTTTCCCTGATGATGAGTGATGTTGAGCATCGTTTCATGTGCCTGTAGGCCATCTGGATGCCCTCTTTGGAGAAGTGGAGAAATGTCTTCTGCCGATTTCTTCACTGGGTTATTTGTTTTTTGGGTGTGGAGTTTGGTGAGTTCCTTGTAGATTTTGGATACTAGCCCTTTATCTGGATTTTAGTACAGAGTGTAGTTCATCATGTACCTCATGTGGAGCATCTGATTCTCCTTAAGTGATCTAAATTTGAGATATGGTAAAAATAGCATTAACATGATTTAATGACTTTTTTTTCAATATTTTATTGTCAAGTTGTTTTCCATACAACACCCAGTGCTCTTCCCCATAAGTGCCCTCCACCATCACCACCACCTCTTTTCCCCCCTCCCCCTTCCCCTTCAACTCTCAGTTCATTTTCAGCATTCAATAGTCTCTCAAGTTTTGTATCCCTCTCTCTCCCCAACTCTCTTTCCCTCCTCTGCTCCCCCTGGTTCTCCATTAGATCTCTCATGTTTTCCTGTTAGATTTAATGACTTTTTAAAGTTTATTTACTATGAGCGAGAGAGAGAATATGAGCGGGGGTGGGGAGAGAGGCAGAGAGAGAAAATCCCAATAATGCTTTACGCTGTCAGTGCAGGGCCTGATGTAGGGCTTGAATTCATGAACCATGAGATCATGACCTGAGCCAAAGCCAAGAGTTGGATGCTTAACTGACTGAGCCACCCAGGTGCCTGATTTAATGACTTTTTAAATAAAGGAATAGTTAATAATTACATCATTATGCTCCCACACCCCAACTTTTAAAATATTCTTTAGAGAAACTTTCCAAAGTGGACATATTTAGAATGGGCATAACAGGAAGGGAATACTTACCCAGACCAAACCCTAATAAAGGATATAAATGAAGTCACATAAACTATGTAAATAGACTTGTCATCTATATCATATAACCATTCCCTTCTTCATTTGCATCTTTGAGAGATGGATCCAAGGACCAATCTATAATCAATCTCCCCTCCCTTGGAAGACTGAGACAGTTATTGGCACATGCTTACATGTGTGCTTGCCACCTGCTCCTTTATTTTCAATTCTTTCTGCAGACCCTTATGCAATAAGATCCCTAGTGGACCTCCCTACTCACCTCACATATACATACTATATGTATGAATTGTGTTAGTGTTAGTTTGGCTTACACTCAAACTGCTATCTCTCATTTTCTCATTTGCATTTCCACTTGTATCTTAGTGCTATAGGTATTTTATATTCTTGATTTATATTGCCCATATGCTGGCCTAAATTTTTGCATTAATTTGTAGTCAAACCAACAGAATATTAGAGGGTCGGGGAATGCTTATTTGCCAGGCCTGAGAATCATTTTTAAATCATGTTTTAATCTTTATCAATTTTATAGGCATAAAGTGCTACTTCTTTCATGTATTTGCATTTATTTTTTATCATAAATAATATTTAACATTTCTCAAATGTTAAACATTGGTATTTCCTTTTTTGTCATTAGTATACTATTTTCCTGTTTGTTATTTCACTCATAATATTATTTTTATTTGAATGATATGTTTAAATAAGAAGGATATTAATTTTTCCTACAAGTTGTTGCAAACTTCCCAAAGGTTATCATTTTACTTCTGTTGTTTCTATTTTTTAAACTGTGTTGTGCATCCATATCTATTTCTTTTTATTTTTGCATAATTTTCTCTGCTTTTAAGTTTACAAAATCCTTTACCATCTGTGTCCAAAAATTTTCTCCTAGTTTTTGGGTGCTTTTTTTCCTCCATTTAATCCTCCGGAAATTTCTCCTGCCCCATCCAAACAAACAATCACAGCTCTGACCCTTGTTCAGTTCAGGAAGGCAGGGCTAGACACAGAAATGAATGAGGAGCAAAGGAAAGACATTGAGTTGAAATAATTTCAAGAGTTGAATAAACTATATGGATGAATTCTCAATAGCAGGTTTCCAACTAGAATTAGTAAGGAGGATCTGAAACATAACTTTTGAATGGTTCTCCTGATTTATATAAGGATAAGGAGGAAATGTGAAAGGTGTTTCATCTATTCCTAGGTTTTAAACTATCATCTATAATCTTAAGATTCCCAAATTATAATTTCATTCACAACTTTACGTCTAAGAAGCAGACTCATCTGTCCGATACCAATAGACAATTCTATGAAATTCTCCCAACATACCTTCCCAATTCTGTGTACCCTCTTCAACTGGCTATCCCATCCAATCCTTGACTTTAAATGTTGCTGCTCTGCCTATGATCCAAATATGTACTTCCTGCCTGGACCTCCTCTGCAAGTTCCAAACTCATATTTAATTACCTACTTGACATATCTTGGATATCTAACAAGTATCTCAAATGGAACATGTTCAAATTGAAGTCTCTATTTAAGTTAATGGAACTGTAATTCATCCAAAACCTGAGAGTCATCTTTGATCCCCTTTTTCTCTTTCTCCCAGCATATATCCAATACATAACAAATCCCATTTGCTCTACAAATTTATCCTGAATCTGGACGCTTCTCATCACCTTCACCTCCACTAGTCTAGTTTAAGCCATTATTTTTTTCCCACCTGGACTCAGGGCTAGTATTCAAAATATTTAATAACTAGTAAGGCATGAGTACAGAGCAATCAAAATAGATTCCCAACAGATAAAAATGGATTATGGCTTTCTTGTCTGCCATGAATCCTGGCTGAATTTTAGTCCAGCTAAATAATAAGGTAATACCTTCCCAACTGGTCTCACCGCTTCTGTTATTGTCTCTTAAAGCTACAGCAAACAAACATCAGCTACAGACTGATGACCTTTTTAGAAAAATCGTGAAACAGATTGCATCTCTCCCATTAAGAGGTAAAAAAGAAAAATCTATAGCTTTCTATCATATTTAAAGTCCAAACTTCCTTGATCTACAAGGCCCACAAAAGTTGGCTTTTGTGAACTTGGTGACCTCATTTCTTTTGTTTCTCCCCTTTTACTGTGCTCCAACCACACTGGCCTTCTTACTGTTTCTCAAAGACTCCAGATTTCTCCCTGCCAAAGAGTTTTGCACTTACTGTTTCCTCTACCGACATATTTTCTCTGTATATTCACATGGCTTATTTCTTCCCCTTAGGTTTTCCTCAAGAGTATTCTCCTCATGGAATTGTCTCCTGTTTATCCTATATTAAATATACTACCTCTCCTCCATTCTACTATCTATCACTAGCTACAGTATTTATGTATATTTTATTTACATTGGATCCTCCCCCAAATAATGTAAGCACCTTGGGAGTGGAGACTTTATATGTATCTTATGCATGTAAAATAATATCTTGCCCACAGGAGACATTCAGAACTATTTGATGGGATTTCCTTGTCTAGCCATATGGATAACTGATGCCAGATTTGTACTTCTACTAATAAGTAACTAGAAAAATAAGCAAAATATTTGGAAAAAGTCCTATTTTCCCCTACTAGAAAACAGGCAGCTCAGGACTTTGAATCTTGAAAGGTAGAAACAGACAAGGTGAGTCCTGCCTTTCTCACTGAAGATACTTTTTAGATCATGATGCTGGAGGGGAGAAAACAAGCAGGAAATGATAGTGTTGTTGAGTTTAGAAGACATAGGTTAGTTCAAGAAGAGAAAGAGAGAGGGCTTTGTGGGGCAGAGTGCTAGAAAGAAGAGATACATAGATAAAGAATTTCAGAAATTTTAATATAGGGCCCCACAAGCCTAATGTTTAATATTATACTATGTGTGAATCTTGAGTGAAACTCAACTAGGCCAGGAAAGCACCACTATTATAAGAAGCTGTGAGAACATATCCAGGAGGTTCCCCATGACTGAGAATGCTTAAGTAATGACCAACCAGAGTAGAAAACCACATTGGACACTTGTAGGATTCAAGATTCCAAAAATTTAATACTTTGAAGTGGTGCTAACATAGTCTGCATAATAATTAATACTAATTCTTCATAAATTCTTCTAAGAAGCAGAACAAGAGGGAACATTTCCCATCTCATCCTATTAGGCCACTATTACCTTTATACCAAAACCAAGTAAAGACATCACAAGAAAACTGTACACATCTAGGGAAAACCCTTAGGTAACATTAAACTCAAGAGTGAAAGATTAAATACTTTATTCTTAAAATAAGGAACAAGAGAAGGATGTCCATTCTTGCCACATTTATTAAACATTGTCCTAGAGGATCTGGCCAGGACAACCAGGCAAGTAAAAGAAATGAAAGGCATCCATAAAGGAAAAGAGGACTTAAAACTATGTTCATTTGTAGATGACATGACCTGTACATAGAAAAATCTAAGAAATCTATTAAAAATTGTAAGTGCTAATAAAATTTATTAGAATTAGAGCTAGCATTCAGCAAAATTTCAGGATATAAGATCAATATACAAAAATCATTATATTTCTATAAACTAGCAAGAAACAATTCAAAAACAAAATTAAGAAAATAATCCCATTTTTAATAGCATTGAAATTATAAAATACTTAGGAATGAATTTATTAAAACAAGTGCAAAATTTATGCTCTGAAACTACAAACAATAAACATTATGGAAAGAAAAAAACACCAAAACAATGTGAAGACATCCTATATTCATTCATGTATCCAGTGTGGCTAGGTGAATAAAAAATAAGATCCAACTCCAGATTTAAGGACACACATAGACCCAAAGGGAAAGGATAGAAAAAGATATTCATGCAGGTGGAAACTAAAAGAAAATAGTAGCTGTATTTATACCAGATAAAACAAACTTCAGGCCTAAAACTATAACAAGAGCCAAAGAGGGTCATTACATACTGATAAAGATGTATACTTGTCAAAAGCATATAACAATAATAAATATATATGCATTCAACAGTGAAGCACCTAAATATTTTAAGCAAATATTGACAGATTTGAAGGGAGAAGTAAACAACAATAAAATAATAGTAGAGTATTTTAATATCCCAATTTCAGCAGTGGATATATCATCCATAGAAAAGAATACTAAAGACATGTTGGACTTGAACCATATTTTATACCAAATGGTTCTAACACATTTATAGAATATTCCATCCAACACGGCAGAATATATATTCTTTTCAATTGCACACAGAATATTCTCCAGGATAGATCATTTAATGGACCACAAAAGATGTCTTTGCAAACTTAAGATGTAAATCTTTTCCAACCACAATAATATAAAACTAGAAGTCAACAAGAGATAAGATGGAAAATTTACAAACATGTAACTAATCATATTCCTGAACAACCAGTATGTTAAAGAAGAAATTGAAATAGAAGAAAAAATATCTTAAATGAAAATGGAAACAATATACCAACCTCTATGGGATGCTGAAAAAGCAGTTCCTAGAGGAAAATGTATAGCAATAAATGCCCAGATTGAGAAAATAGAAAGATCTCAAACAGCCTGACTTTACACCTCAAGGAACTAGAAAAAGATGAGCAAATTAAGTCCAAAGTTAGTGGGACGAAGGAAAGAACAAAACTCAAAGTGGAACAAATTAAATGGACACCAGAAAAACAATAGGAAAGATCAATAAAACTAAGACCTATTTTTTCTTTTATAGTTTATTGTCAAGTTGGTTTCCATATAACACCCAGTGTTCATCCCAACAAGTGCCCTCCTCCATGCCCATCACCCCCCTTCCCCTCTTCCCCACACCCATCAGCCCTCAGTTTGTTCTCAATATTCAAGAGTCTCACATGGTTTGCCTCTCTCCTTCTCCCCAACTATTTTTTCCCCTTCCCCTCCCCCGTGGTCCTCTGTTAAGTTTCTCCTATTCCACCTATAAGTGAAAACATATCTGTCCTTCTCTGCCTGACTTATTTTGCTTAGCATAACACCCTCAAGTTCCATCCATTTGTTGCTACAAATGGCCAGATTTCATTCTTTCTCTTTGACATGTAGTATTCTATTGTATAGATAAACCACATCTTCTTGATCCATTCATCAGTTGATGGAAATTTAGGTTCTTTCCATGATTTGGCTAAGACATATTTTTAAAAAGATAAAATTGACAAACCTTTGGTTTGACTAAAAAGAGAGAGAGAGAGAGAGAGAGAGAGAGAGATGACTCAGATACATAAAATCCAAAATGAAAGAGAAGACAACAATTGATACCACAGAAATATATAGGATAATAAATACTACTTTGAACAACTATACTCTAACAAACTGGATAATCTAGAAGAAATGGATAAATTCCTGGAAACATACAACCAAGCTGGACTGAATCATGAAGGAATAGAAAATCAATAGAAAACAGATCAATAATGAGTAAGGAGATTGAGTCAGTAATCCAAAATGCCCCAGTGCAGAAAAGTCTAAGCCCAGAAGGTTTCACAGGTGAATTCGACAAACATTTAAAGAATTAATGTCAATCCTTTTAAAACTCTTCCAAAAAAACTGAAGAAAAGAGACCACTCCCAAACTCATTTTATGAGGCTCTGATACCAAAGCCATATAAGGACACTACAAGAATAACAGGCTAATACCCTTCTCGAATATAGGCGAAAAAATTACCAACAAAATATTAGCAAACTGAATTCAATAATACATTAAAAGGGTCACACACTATGATCAAGTGTAATCTATCCCTGGGATGCAAGGATGGTTCAACATAGGCATATCAATAAATGTACACATCACATTAATAGGATGAGAGATAAAAATGACATGATCATCTCAACAGGTGCAGGAATGGCATTTGACAAAATTCAACATTCTTTCATAAAAAAACTCTCAACAAATTAAGTACAGAAGGAACATACTTTAACATAATAAAGAACATATAAGAGAAACCCACAATTACCAGCATATTCCACAGTGTAAGGCTGAAAGCTTTTCTTTAAATTAGGAAAAAGAGAAGAAGGCTACTATCACTGCTCTTAATCAACATAATAATGGAAGTCCTAGCTATAGCAAATACATAAGATATAGAAATAAAAGGTATCCAAATTGGAAAAGAATAATTAAAATTGTCATTATTTGCAGGTGATAGGATCTTGATATAGAAAATTCTAAAGACTCAATCAAAAGAACAGTTGGAACTAATCAACAAATTCAGTAAAGTTGCTAGGCAGAAAATCAACATCTAGAAATCAGTTGTGCTTCTATACAATAACAATGAAATACCTTAAAAAGAAGTAAAGATAATCATCCCATTCACAATAGCATCAAAATAATACAATTCATAGGAATAAATTTAACCACAGAAGTGAAAGATCTGTGTACTGAAAACTACAAGACTTTGATGAAAGAAATTGAATAAGACAATCAAATGAAAAGAAATCACATGTTGATTGATCAGAAAAACTAATATTGTTAAAGTGCCCATACTAGTCAAAGCCATCAAGGAGATTCAAAGTAATCCCTATCAAAAAAAAACAAAAACAAAAACAAACCAAAATCCAGTGGAGGTTCCTGGGTGGCTCAGCCATTTAAGTATCTGACTTGGACTCAGGTCATGATCTCATAGTTTGTGAGTTGGAGTCCCCCATCAGGTGATTTTATGCTCCGCTTTGGGTGAGCTTGAGGCCCATTTCAGGTGAGCCCTACTTCTCTCTCTCTCTCTCTCTCTCTCTCTTTCTCTCTTTCCCCCACCCTCTATCTCTCTGCCCTTCATGGGATTCTCTCTGTCCCTCTCCCTCTCTGCCCCTTGCTCATTTGTGCCTACTCTCTGTCTCTCAAAAAACACAATGATGGAATTTTTCATGTAAACAGACAAATATTCCTGAATTTTGGATGAAACCACAAGACTCCAAATAACCACAGCAATCCTGACAAATCCAAAGCTGGGGCATCACACTTCCTAATTTCAAACTATACTACAAAGCTCTATAAATTAGTATGGTGTTGACATAAAAATAGACACATAGACCAATTGGACAGTATAGAAAGCCCAAAAATAAATCCTGTAAATACAGTCAACTAATATTTAATAAGTGAGTCAATCATACTCAATAGAAAAAGGATAGTCTTTTCAAAAAATGGTATTGAGCACAGACTCCTTATAGATGGCAGCCTCATGGATGCCTGAGTGAGTGCAAATGGATGCCTGGTGCTTTGGAGGAAGCACCAGACCAAAGTGGAGCTGGGAGAGGGAATGCCCAGAAAGGTGGGCTGTGGAAGGCCATGTGTGCAGAAGCAGCACAGGACCGTGGAGGTCCGTGCGCTGAGCAGCCATGCAGAGTGGCCATGTAGAGCAACAGAGAGCCGAGGGGAAGAGAAAGACTGAGAATGCTCATAGAGTGGACACTGGAGAGGGAGGGACCTCGGCCTGGGCCAGAGAGACACACCATCCCATATATAGCCACTGGGCATGGGGAAAGAAATTCGTCCCCCTCAGCAGGCCTGGTCTCCCTTGGGCTTGGTGGCTTACCGACTCCAGGCAGAGCAAGGGAAAAGCTGGCTCCCCCATCTCCTTACTTACTCAATCCTGCCTAGAAAGCCACTGGCCTGTGGGAAGACATTTCATATCATTTAATCTGGGGCGACAGCATTAAAGTGCATGGACTAGGATTTGGAAAAGTGGCGGAGCTTAGGAAAAATAAACAATTTGGCCCGCCCGTGGCACAGGGAGATTGGATTCAAAAGAGTCACTTGCAACGCGTGATCTGAGAAGGGCTTGGGGCCCCGCCATTCTTCTCCCCTCAGCCCCTAAGGCGGGGCCTTGGAGAGCAGCCCCTGAGACCCAACCTACACCAAACCATGCCCATTCGCGCTGGAGAGCTGCTTTTTTTTTAAGTTTTTAAAATTTTTTTTAATTTTAAAATTATTTTTAAATAGTTTATTGCCAAGTTGGTTTCCATATAACACCCAGTGCTCTTCCCCACAAGTGCCCCTCTCCATGACCATCACCCTCTTTCCCTTTTCCCCCTCCCTCATCAGCCCTCAGTTTGTTTTCAGTATTCAAGAGTCTTTCATGCTTTGCCTCACTTTATTTCTGAGGAATTGGTTGTAATAAATCCATTTTCATTCATGATTTTGTCTATTTGGGTGCTCTCTCTTTTCTTTTCGAGAAGCCTGGCTAAAGGTTTATCAATTTTGTTTATTTTTTCAAAAAACCAACTGTTGGTTTCATTGATCTGTTCTACCAGGTGTTTTTTTTTATTTTATATTATTTATTCACTCTGATCTTTATTATTTCTCTCTTCTGCTGGGTTTGGGGTTTCTTTGATGCTCTGCTTCTAGTTCCTTTAGGTGTGCTATTAGATTTTATAGGACTTTTATTAATTCGGTTCAGTATATTTCTGGCATTTCTGATTATTTTGGACGCTATGTGTTTTTTGGAGATAGAGCTACTCAGAATGCTTCATTCTTCATCGTGAAGAATAATCATTTATTATAAAATACTCTTCTTTGACATAAAGAATATTTTTACCAATAATTAAATTTTACCTATTACTAAGATCGTGGGCATGTGCCTTCTGTTTGTTTCTATTTATCTGATATAACTTTATCCTTGTTCTTTCCTTTTGGAATCATTCTAATTATGTTTGTTTCTTGTCTACACTATATTTACATTTGGCTTATAACCTAAAATAAGGCATTTTAATTTTATAAATGAGCTTATCTTCTTTACACTTATTGCTATGTAAATATGGATAAAGGTTCTTAGTATGTTATATATAAGCATATGAATATATCTAAGTAAATAATATACATGTGTTTATGCACATATCTCCAAAGCTGACATTATGCTTATTGGCATAACACTAAAAACATTTTCATGAATCAGAAAAAGGAGTCTCTTATAATCACTACTATGGAAGAATATATAATATTAAATATTCATGGGATATTTCTGGAGGCATTAGTGAATACAACTAAATAAGGAATGAAGAATAAAATCTGTACAGAAGAGGGTAATATTAGGATTCCTGTAAAGGATATGATCATTTACCTGGGAAATCTGGGAGATCTATACTTAGAACTGTTACAAATGACAAAAGAATTTATAAAGTCACTGAATATAAAGTTAATAAACAGAAATCAATAGTCTTCATATCTTTGGACAACAATTAATTAGAAGACATAATGGAAGAAATGAACATTACAGTAGCAATAAAAAATATAAAATACCTAGGAATAAACTTAATTAAAATGTGCAAGAACTGTTAGAAGAAAACTTTAAGGTTCAGTCAAGGGACCCAAAAGAAGATTAAACAAATAAAGAAGTATATCTTATTATTGAGTGGTAAAACCCCATATAATGAAGATCTCATGTCCATCTAAAAACCTATGGATTTAACATAATCTCAATAAAAACGGTGACAAGCTTCTTTTAGAATTAAATGATTTATTTCTAGAATTCAGAGGGAAAAATAGAAAAAAAAGAAAGCAAGAATACTCAGCAAATTTCCAGAAAAAAAATTATAGTGGGAAATTAGTCCTTCAGAATATGAAATAGTATTATAAGGATTCAATAATTCAAAATATTTTCTGCATGAAACATATTCTGCATGAATATACAGAATCATCCATAAATGAACCCAAATGTATACAATTTAGAATATATAACATATGTAAATTCATATCACTAAGCTGAAGATGGATTGTTCACTACAAGACATGGGATAATTGTAGCTTTATGTGAAAAATGAAACTGGATTCCTGTCTTATGGCAAAATAAATTCCAAATGGATTCAAGAAAAATAATGAAACTACAAAAATGTGGAAGAATTTCTGAATATGTAATGAGTAAATTGTCTTCATAAGTATGACTAAAATAGTTGAAACTATATAGTAAAAGATTAATATATTGAACTAAATCAAAATTTGTAAGTTATTCAAAGAAAACACTTTAAACAAAATGAAAAGACAACAAAAAAAAAACTGGAAAAATTGCAACTTATATCACTCAATTCTCTAAAATACAATAAGTGGCTATGAATCAATGAAAAAGTTCACCCCCCATATAAAACTGGGCAATTACATGAACAGAGTTCACCAAAAAAAAAAAAA
>NC_043709.1:65135728-65152012 GCF_006229205.1 Suricata suricatta
TCCCCCCCCCCCCCCCTGTCCTTGAGGCATGACTACACCTGGTCAGGGAAAAGATAAGCAAGTAAACTAGCCCCTAAGCAAAATGGATAACTGAATACTTTCTGGGCCTGAATGCCTTTGTGACAGTCACTACCGTGATAAAATGTATCAGTCATCTTTGGGACTATGAGAGCAAGCATATCTCCTGAGAACTTGTTTTTCTGGGAACTTTCTCTTAGAGTTATAAATGGCCTAATGACCCTTACTCATAAAAAACTGACCTTTACTAAAGAATGCTGTTTGCCTGTTGGTTAAAGGTCGTTTCCTTGAGGCTAGACCTGAGGTTTTGTAAAAATACCTATGACACCTTGAGTGCCTGTGGCTAAAATTGTAAAACTTATCTATGAGAAATCATTTACTGCCCTTTCTTGTCCTTGTACCTTTTGCCATAAATAAACCTTGAGAACCAGACAAGACGGAGACGCCTGCCAGATGGGCAGCGGTGCTTGTCTGGGGATCAGAACGAAAATGCAAGGCTCTCCCACTTTCTCTTTGGCCTGCACTGTCATCCTTCGGGGGAACCCTGGACCTGCAGGAGCTGGACTCCAGCAGGACACTTAACCAACTGAGCCAACTAGGTGCCCTGCTAATGAACTTTTAAAATTAGTACAACTTTAATGAAGAGAAATCTGGAAATATCTATAAGAATGCTTTGATCAAATATATCCTTTCTTAGGAATTAATCTCACCAATATTCTCACAAGTGTGCAAAAGAAAACACATACAAGGATAATTGTTATATTTCCCGATGCAGACAGGGAGCTCCATTTGCTCGCTAATGTCTTTGTGAGCATCTTGGAAGAGTTCCTTAGCCATAATAGACGCTCAAGATATTTGGTGAATTAATGAAAGAATGATGAAATCTTGGCTATTGCCATTTATAAAGTGCATGTTAAATAAATTATAGTAGTGCCCTTATACAGTGGACCACTAGATAGCCACTGAAAAATGAAGCAGCTCTGACACCTGAAACTAATTTAATGATGAGTGTCAGCTATACATCAATTAAAAAAAAAAAAAGCCAGCATTCTGTATGGAGAAAACATGGTCCTGCGTTGGGAGAATCCTACAAACCATCGTCTTCAATGTCCTTGTAAAATATCATCTCTTATATCTCTATGTTTGAACTATGACCTCTGAGTCCTTAAAAAATAAAAATTAAAAATGAGACAGCTGTATTTGTCACTATGGGATGGTCTTTAAAATAAATTGATAAGTAAGAAAATAAAGTTGCAAAATGGGATGTAGACTATGCTATCTTTTTTTTTTTTGGTGAAAATACTATATACACATATGTGGCTATACTCATCAACGATTTCTGGAAGTTTATTCAAGTAAAATGGTAAACAGTTCTTGCATCTAAGAAAGAGATTAAATAATTGAGGAGTAGGGATTGGAGAAAAACTTACTTTTTGTACCGTGGATATGAATTAAAAGATCTTTTTAAATGGGGAAAAACTAAAGATATTTTCAAGAATGCAAAGACTAAGGGAATTTATTACCCATGACTCCATTTACTAAAAGAATACTTCCATAAGAAATAAAGTGATCCCACAGGGAAGGACTAGAATATAAGGGGAAAAGCCCTATTAGTAAAAATAGATATTTTTGTAATTTAATTATTGACTATTAAAATAGCTATTTCCAGTGTATTTTTAATATATTAAATTATAGAAAACAATAACCCAGCAAATAGGGTAGGATTATCAGGTGAATACTTAAAACATGACAGAACCATCCTTCAGTTGTCCAGGAACAAGATTCTTTATCTCCCAGGCTCTACAATAGTCATTTTATTGGCTTGTTTGCTCTCAGCCTCAATTTCTTCCCATCTATCCAATTGTTCTGTAATGACCCAGGATAAACTCTGAGTCCCTTAGCATATCATATAACAGAGGTAAGCAAACTTCTTCTTAAAGGGCAGGGCAGCTAACATTTTAGGCTTTGTGGGTCTTATGTATAGTGTGGGTCTTATGTCAGTTCTCCCGTATATGAAAGCAGCCATGACCTTAAGTAATGCAATGTAAAATCAGTTCACCCCCAGTGAAAAATGGGGTCAACTGGATGCTTTGAAATACAAAAGATATTTTAATACGTTTATATTCTTAGTACAAATGAATAACAGAAAGAAACTGATGATAGAAACAGATAATTAGCATAGTTGAAGGAAAAGGACCCAAAGGCTCAGGATGAAATCAGAGCTGAAATACACATATAGGTGTTAGTCTTTGATTCAAGGCAGATACCTCTACTAAGGAAATGGCAGAGAAACACATGTATAGTAGGAAATCAAGATAATTGAAGAGTTATTGCCTCATACCTCTAATTGCACTTACAATGCCATGTGAGGAGAATGTGAGGGGAAAAAAACACAGTATACCTGAAGACAATAGAGTTTGGAGTAAATCCAAAAGAGAATAGAGAATGTTAGACGTTATGTATGAATATGTGTGTGTGTGTGTGTGTGCGTGCATGCGTGCAAGTGCCCACACACATGCATGCATGCTACCAAACTTGCTAATGCTTCTGTGTACATACTCATGTGGCTGAGGTTGAGAAACCCTACACTGAGCTTTATTTGTCAGATTCTGCATCATGCCTTATGCTCTTCCTGGAAATGTTTCTGCATCCACACTTCCAAATCACAGCCAGCCCTTCAAAGTCAGCACCAGATCTCAAATGACTCTGATACTGTAGCATCCCCCATGGGCGGTGAGCAGTCCCAGGCTCCCTGAGGTCTTTCCTCATGCTTATCTCCCAGGGTTATCTTGGCAAAGAGATGGCCAAAGACAATAGGGTTGGAGAAATATAAGACTCGTACAAACTGGTCAGGAGCTCTTCTCAGGATTCAGGTAGGTTATTACAGGAAGACTGACAGGAGTTAATGACTTTTAGCAAGGCCCAGAAAGTCCCCAGTGCAGAGAATGCCAGCCCTTTAGGCATTAGCTAGAGCTGATCCCACAGGCTCTGTTCCTAGAAAACGTCAGGATATGTAATTGACTTTGCCCAAGGCAGAGCTAGAGCACTCTCTCATCCCACTTACCCAACTGGGATGGGGTGGGGAGATAGGCAATCTGGTTTAGAGCCCCAAATAGGAGCCAGATTTAGAACAATCCTTCTCAGCAATAGGAGTGAAAAATGTCCAATTTTCATGGGTTTGCGTAAGTGGGAGGAATCCTGTTCTGACCCAGATTCCTCATGGTATTGAAAAAGAAGTAAAATCAAGCAAAAGAGAAATTTGTTGCCTAAAGTAAACAAGTAGACCAATTTTCTTCCTGGGAGTAGAATCTCATGAGATGTTCATCTATGTGCACTTCTGTCCATCTGAGATCCTCTCTGTCTCCTCTGTTCATGTCCCTGGTCCCTGACACTAAAGCAGGTCTTCTTTTGGCAAGAAGCAGCTGTCAGGAAGGCATTGTCTCAAATGTATGCCATCAGAGGAGTTAAGGAACAGAAGGAGTGCTTCTCATTTCCTCTTGCCTGACCTTCACTAAGAGTTCTAAGGTCCTTTGGCTTTAAGTTATATTCCTTGTCTCCCAACAAAAATAATCTGCAGAGAGGAAAGACTGGGAGTTCAGTCTCTTAGCAAGTTTCAGGGGTGGAGATTGTGATGCCTTTGCTATAATTGTCAGAACTGGGAATGAGAAAGGAAGTTTTGATCCAAAAAGGCAATGCCACTAACCACAAATATTCCCACTGAAGGGCACAGCTCACCATTCTTTTTTTTTTTTTAAGTTTATTTATTTTGAGAGAGAGAGAGTGAGAGAGTGAGCAAGTCAGGGAGGGGCAGAGAGAGATGGAGAATGAGAGAGAGAGAGAGAGAGAGAGAGAGAGAGAGAGAGAGAGAGAGAGGATCCCAAGCAGGATCCACATCATCAGTGCAGAGCCCAATGTGGGGGCTTGAACTCATGAACTGTGAAATCATGGCCTGATCCAAAGTCACTTAATTGACCGACTCCCCACCCCCACCCCCGCCAGGCACCCCAACAACACCCTTTTTACTCTCTTCCTATCCCCTCTTTTAGTGGTCAGTTTCTTCCCATGAAAGCTCCTCAGAACAGTTTCTCCAGAAATTTGTCTTCATCCACTTAAAAGCCTTCTTAAATAAGTTTATGTCAGCCACACAAGACAGTTTTAAATGTTTCATTTTAAAGATGTGGAAAAATTGTCCTTCAGAAGCGTTAAGTGACTTGCTCACGTTCACAAAGCTTTCAGTTCTTAGGTCCAGCTGTTTAATTTTAAGCACAGTGTTATATTGAAGACACAGCTAGCTACGTAGTCCTCTAAGCATACTTTAAATGACTAAAAAAATATGTCATCCCTCTGCTGGCTCTGTTGTAGTAGGAGGAGCACTGGACTGAGAGCAGAACATTCTGTTTCATTCCTGCCTGTTCTGCAGATCAGCTGTGTGATGTAGAGCAAGTCACCTCATCCCTGTGGCCCCTCATCTGCCCGCTCTGAGATCCTATGAGAACCTGACCTGGTGGGCTTGAGCACAGAGCAAGCTTGCCTGCAGCACATCTAGCCGTTCCCACTCAACGCTTTTCCAGCTTTGCAGAGTGAGCTTGGAGCGACAGGTTGCCCTTGAAGGATCTTGAAATATTTGGAAAGCCCTGTGTAACCTGTAGTAGCATTTTCCAAGTCCCTTCTCCACATCTTTACCCACAGCTCAGAAAATGAGATGGTGAGTTCTAGTCCTTGGCTTTAGGATGCAAACCTAAATATAAAAAGGCTCGCAACTAAATAGTCTGTTTTCTGAAACAGTTTCACTTGACACCTCACGTTTGTTTGTTCTCATAAGTATATTCGTAAGGGTCAAAGCATGTAGTTTGATTTAGGTTCCAAAGATGTTTGCTATATTCACTGACAGAATTTACTAGTTCAGTTGTGGAGGGCCAAAGAGCAGAAACTCTGAAAGTCATTGTTATTAGTTGCCTAAGGCTGATGTAACAAAGTACCAGAAACTGGCTTAAAACAATAGAAATGTATTGTCTCACAGTTCTAGAGGCTGCTGTGAGTAGAACCACTTCCCTGCTGAAACTTGTATGGAAAATCCTTCCTTGCCTCGTCCTAGCTTCTGGTGGTGGCTGTTAATTGTTGGCATCCCTTGGCTTGCTGTGTCACCCCAGTCTCTGCCTGTGTTGTTCCACAGCTGTCTTCCCTCTGTGTGCTTTCCGCTTCCTTCTAAGGACACTAGTCATATTGGATTCAGAGCCCATCCTATTCCAATATGAGCTAATTTTAATTTACCACACCTGCAATTATCCTAATTCCAAGTAAGGCCACATTGTGAGGTGCTGGGGGTTAAGACTTCCAACATATTTTGGGGGAGGACGGGATACAATTCAGCCCGTCGCGATCACAACTGGAAATACTCAACTTGTTTACCTTTTCTATTTTTAAGCAGACAGGACTATTTCCTGAGAAGTTTTAGGGTGTGGGAGCAATATTCTGATTACTAAAGACTACTCAGATTCTGTAATTCAGTAGATTTCTTTCTAGGGATGGAATTTATAAACAACCATGAACAACTTCACTTTCTTCACTGAGTTCATCCTCCTCGGCCTGTCTGCTGACTGCCACATCCAGACTCTGCTCTTTGTGCTGTTCCTGGGGACTTACCTCCTGACCCTGATGGGGAATCTGGTGATGATCCTGGTGATCAGAGGGGATTCTCACCTCCACATCCCCATGTACTTTCTCCTTGGACACCTTTCCTTCCTAGATATCTGCTTCTCCTCAGTTACTATGCCCAAAATGCTACAGAACTTCCTATCTCAGAAGAAAAGCATCTCCATGTGGGGCTGTATCACCCAGAGTTTCTTTTTTCTTCTCTGTGGATGTGTGGAAGCCAGTCTTCTCTCTGCCATGGCCTATGACCGCTATGCTGCCATCTGTCACCCTCTGCTCTATACCATGGTCATAAACAGGCCTCTCTGCATGGTAATGGTCAGTGCAGCGTGGGGGATGGGGTTTCTGAACTCACTAGTAAATAATCTTTTCATCCACAATTTACATTTCTGTGGTTCGAACGTCATCTCCCACTTCTGCTGTGAGCTGCCTGCACTCTTCCCTCTGTCATGTACTGATCCCACTGCCAACAAGTCCCTTCTGTCAGGGTCCAGTGCATTTCTAGGGCTGCTGACACTTCCCCTGATCCTTTTCTCTTACTCTAGAATCATTTCTGCCATTCTGAACATCCAGTCCTCTGAGGGCCAAGCCAAAGCCTTCTCCACCTGCTCCTCCCACCTCACTGTGGTGCTCTTGTTCTACGGGACAGCTCTATTCAGGTACATCAGCCCTGCCTCAGGCTCAGTGTTGGAGCGAGTGGTCTCCATTCAGTACTGTGTGATCACATCCTTGCTAAACCCCCTCATCTACAGCCTCAGGAACCAGGAGGTGAAGGCCGCTCTGCAGAGGATGCTGAGGCAGTAAATGCGCTCCTCAGGTGTTCAGCCAGAGAATGGGGAGGAGAGGTCTTCAGAAATACCTTGAGAGGATAAAAGTGGTTCTCTAAGTGTCATCTACAAATCAGCAGCATCGGTAGCATCTGTGAGCTTGCTGGACAGGCAGGTTCTCAGGCTCAACCACTAATCTACTGAATCAGCAGTAGAGCTCAATGATCTATTGTTTTAGTCAACTAGGTGAGTGTGGGAAGTATGAGAAAAAATGTTTTGGAAAACTAATGTGCTTGAGAAACATGTCTTTGGTGAAAGACAAAATATTGACATTTCAAAATGAAGAGTCTCTTTTAAATGGGAGAATTGGTCTGTCAAGTAGTCAAGATGAGAACATTTGATTGTGTGGTCTTATGATTTCACCCTCTGCAAATTGGAAAAAAGAAAAATAAAACCTGCATTATTTTAAGACCTTGGGAAGAGGGGAAGAGCTCCACTGAAGGCAGACCAGCCCATTCCTTCCATCACCATTTGGGAGCTGTCCTTCTGAAAGATTCTCCAGAAGCCAGCACAGCATAAAGTCAAGGGACAGATGTTACAGAACAGTGACTCACAAGTACTTCTTTCACCTCACCTGAGAGCACCTGAGGTCATCAAATAGCCAGTGTGCCTGTTTAGTGGTCACTAGTTTGTCCTAGAGAGTAAAAGATGGGTTGAAGCTATGGTGGAAGGAATAGACCAGATGAGCTGGCACTTCCTGTGCAAGTGCTTTCACTGCAAACCTCTGCTTCCTGACCTGGTTGCGTGAGCCATGCTGTCAGGAGCTCTGGGGGCTGAGTTTTTGCTTCTTTACATTTCATCACAAAACCAACTTTTCCATACTCTTCCTAAAGATCTGCAGGCCCCTCTCAGTCTTTATTTTTATCTTTTTATCTTTCACTTAAGAAATAGAGCATTCCCAGAGCCTTAGGACCTCCATGTGTGGCCCCCATCATATCACTCTCTCCTCTCCCCAGAGGTAACTACTGTCCTGAATTGCACAGTACTTGGTACTCATCCCCTTGGTTTTATTTAAAGTTTGCCACTTACTTGTGATCCCTACATAAGACTGGTGAGTTTGCCTATTCTTGAAATTCATATGAGTGCAATCATCCTGTAAGTTTATTTTCTATGACTTACTTCTTTCAATTAGCATGATTTATTCCTGAGTTTTTAGGTATGTCTTCATAAGCAGCATAGAGCTGCATTTTGATTATTTTATCCTGTCTGAAAATTATTTAAGAGAAGAGTTTAACCAACAATTATTACTGGTGTGTTCAGATCCATTTCTATGTGTCCCACTTCTGTAACTTCCTTACATTTCTCACTCTTTTCTCTCCCCATTTTCCCCTCTATTTTTTGAGGTTTATCCTATTTTTATTTTCTTTTTTGAATCATACTAACTTTATATAACAAAATCTAAAGTTAGTATCTTTATTTTCTTCCAAAATAAAGTTCATAAAAGATTTTAACTCCAAGCAACACCATCTCAAATGTATATGCCTCTTAAACCCACTATTTTAGTTCTTTCTTTTCCCCCCACAAATTAGACATTATCATTACTATTTTATTTAATCAGCTTTTATTTAAATTTACCCGTATATTTATCATACCTTGGCTCACTATGTCTTTTTAAAAAATGATATGTTTGTTATTTATTTAGTATTTACAGTTGCTGAAGAAATAATTTATATGGAAAATATATTTGTGAAGGTATAATTATAGACAAAATACAAAATTATAAATAGCACCATAATGGTATTTTATAACTTATAGGAAAAATAAAGGAGATTTTTAAATGATTTGTATTTTCACTACACATTTGATAGATTGCTATACCTTACTAAATTAAGAAAACAACTTTGTATTATAGTATAAGATTAGAAGTTGTTACATCAATATTGCTTGTGCATGCCAGTAAAACATACTAGAATTATCAACTATAAATATTGACTTTTCCAGTAAAATTTATCATTATTTTGGGATTATTTTATTAAACCATAATGCCTGGGATCTGTTAGTAAACCATAATACTTGGGGAGCACCTGGGTGTCTGACTTTGACTCAGATCATGAACTTGCATTTTGTAAGTTCAAGCCCTCCATCAGGCTCTGTGCTGACAAGCTCAGAGCCTGGAGCCTGCTTCAGATTCTGTGTCTTTTTCTCTCTCTACCCCTCCCCCACTCATCCTCTGTCTCTCTCAAAAAAATGAATAAACATTAAAAAAATTTTAACCATAATACTTAGAATCTGTATGTATTTTTCATAGAAGGGACTAAAAGTACGTTGCAAATATTGAATAACATTTTGGGTAACAGTGACAAATGAAGCATTAAAAATTTATTCCTATGGCAGTACCCACCAGCCCACTTGCACTTGAGACCCTAATGAAATGCAGGCAAACTCACCGTGTCTTTCTGCATCTCAGATCTTTCATTAGTGATCATTTTCTCATGTCCAAATTTGATCCTCTGTGTTGGTCTGTTAATGATGAATTTTTTTTTTGTTTGCCTGAAAATTACTTATTTCTTGAAAGATAAATTTTTTGGCCATAAATTTCTAGGTTGTAGCCCGAGTTAAGTTCTATTCTCATAGAAAGTATATATATTTCTATCTGTTACCTTTGAGTCAGTCCCACTTCAGATTAAATTCTCTGCTTGACATGTTTCAGAGCACACACAGAGACAGCATGAATTCAGACTTCACACTTGCCTGAGCACCAGCAATTGTTATGAATTTGCAGGAACTATTCTCTTCTCCCTTTACCCAACTTTAATGTCAAAAGGGGCAATTTTCTCATAGCCCCCACCTCCATAATTAGTTCTTAATTATGCTTCCACTGAGATTGTAGAACCTAGTTACTTCTTTTATTTTTTTATTTAATTATTTTTTAATATTATTTATTGTCAAGTTAGCTAACATACTTGTACACAGTGTGCTCTTGGTTTCAGGGGTAGATTCCCATGATTCATTGCTTACATACAACACCCAGTGCTCACCTGAACAACTGCCCTCCTCAAGGCCCATCACCCATGTCCCTCTCTCTCCTGCCCCTCGCATCAATCCTCAGTTTATTCTCTGTATTTAGGAGTCTCTTATGGGTTTGCCTCCCTCTCCGTTTGAAATTGTTTTTCCCCTTCCCTTCCCCTATGGTCTTCTGTTAAGTTTCTCAAGTGCCACATATGAGTGAAAACATTTGATATCTGTCTTTCTCTTGACTGACTTATTTCACTTAGCACAATACCCTCCAGTTCCCTCTGTGTTATTGTGAATGGCAGGATTTCATTCTTTCTCATTGCTAAGTAGTGTTCCACTGTATGTATAAACCTCATCTTTATCTATTCATCAGTTGATGGACATTTGGGCTCTTTCCATGATTTGGCTATTGTTGAAAACACAGTGGGGTACAAATGCCCCTGTGAAGCAGCACTCCTGCATCCTTTGGATAAATTTCTAGCAGTGCTGTTGCTGGGCCACAGAGTAGTTCTATTTTTAATTTTTTGAGGAAACTCCACACTAGTTTCCAGAGCGGCGGCACTAGTTTGTATTCCCACCAACAGTGCAAGAGGGTTCCCATTTCTCCACATCCTTGCCAACATCTATTGTTTCCTGAGTCATTAATTTTAGCCACTCTCACAGGTATGAGGTGGTATCTCAATGTGGTTTTGGTTTGTATTTCCTTGATGATGAGTGATTTTGAACATCTTTCATGTGTCTGTTGGCTATCTGGATGTCTTCTTTAGAAAAGTGTCTATTCATGTCTTCTGCCCATTTCTTCTCTGGATTATTTGTTTTTGTGTGTGTTGAGTTTGTAAGTTCTTTATAGATTTTGGATACTAACTCTTTATCCAATATGTCATTTGCAAATATCTTTTCCCATTCTACTGGTTGCCTTTTAGGTTTGTTGACTATTTCCTTCACTGTGAAGAAGCTTTTTATCTTGATGAAGTTCCAGTCGTTTATTTTTGCATTTATTTCCCTTGCCGTCGAGTTACAAATTGCTGTGGCTGAGGTCAAAGGTTGTTGCCTGTTTTCTCCTCTAGGGTTTTGATGGTTTCCTATCTCACATTCAGGTCTTTCATCTATTTTGAGTTTTTTTGCGTGTAAAGTATAAGAAAGCAGTCCAGTTTCATTCTTCTGCATTTTATGTACCTCCTTGTTTCTAACAATTACATAACCCTTGCTATGTACCAGGCATTCTAAGAACTTTATATATGTTAACTAACTTAATGCTCTGAACAACACTATGAGATAGGTACTATTAATTTACTCATTTTACAGACTTAGAAAGTGATGCACAGAGAGGAAAAGTGACTCTCCCGAAGTCAGTGAGAGAGCTGGGATTTAAGTCTAGGCAGTTTGGGTACAAAACCTATGCTCACAACTGCCAGGCTATGCTGCTTCTGGGATTTATTCCAATGAATGTTTTTCAATTCGCTGTTTGGAGTTTTCTTATTGAAATTATTCTATTAGGATTCTCCTATTAGACTAACTAGCCTAGCTGGTCTCTAGGTTTTTTCTCTTGCCCCCTGCATCAAGCTGGTTAGGGTACGTGCTTACCTTCTAGGAGTTCTCCTTTCACTTCATTTGTGAGCTCTGAAGAGCCAAATATGTCAACTTGGTAACTGATTAAATTTTTGTAATTCAACATATTAATTATTTAAGACAAGAATATTGTGAGACAATTTATGAGCTATACTGTGAGAAATAGAAGTCACCCCTCAGTCAATAGATCTTGATACCTTCCGTGCCCACCAGGCCAACCCAGTTTCTTTTTTTTTTTTTTTAATAGTTTTTTGCCAGGTTGGTTTCCATCTAACACCCAGTGCTCATCCCAACAAGTGCCCTTTTCCATGCCCATCACCCATTTTCCCTTCTCCCCACCCCCCATCAACCCTCAGTTTGTTCTCAGTATTTAAGTCTCTTGTGGCTTTTTCCCCTCCATCTCCGTAACTATTTTTTCCTTTTCCCTTCCCCCATGGTCCTCTGTTAGTTCCTCCTGTTCCACTTATGAGTGAAAACATAACGTATCTGTCTTTTTCTGCCTGACTTATTTCACTTAGCATAATACCCTCCAATTCCATCCACATTGCTACAAATGGCCAGATTTCATTCTTTCTCATTGCCATGTAGTATTCCATTATATATATAAACCACATCTTCTTGACCATTCATCTGTTGATGGACATTTAGGCTCTTTTCATGATTTGGCTATTTTTGAAAGTGCTGCTATGAACACTGGAGTACATGTGCTCCTATGCATCATCACTCCTGTATCTCTTGGGTAAATTTTTAGCAGTGCTGTTGCTGGGTCATAGAAGAGTTCTATTGTTAACTTTTTAAGTAACCTCCACACTGATCTCCAGAGCGGCTGTACCAGTTTACATTCCCACCAACAGTGAAAGAAGGTGCCCGTTTCTCTATGTCCTCGCCAGCATCTATAGTCTCATGATTTGTTCATTTTAGCCACTCTGACCAGCATGAGGGGGTACCTCAGTGTGGTTTTGGTTTGTATTTCCCTGATGATGTTGAACATTGTTTCATGTGTCTGATGGCCATCAGGATAGTCTCTTTGAGGAAGTGTCTGTTCATGTCTTCTGCCCATTTCTTCACTGAATTATTTGTTTTTCAGGTGTAGAGTTTGGTGAGTTTCTTACAGATTTTGGATACTAGCCCTTTATTCGATATGTCATTTGCAAATATCTTTTCCCATTCTGTCAGTTGCCTATTAGTTTTTTTTTTTATTGTGTCCTTTATAGTACAGAAGCTTTTTATCTTGATGAGGTCCCAATAGTTCAGTTTTGCTCTTGATTCCCTTGCCTTTGGGGATGTTTCGAGTAGGAAATTGCTGTTGAGGTCAAGGAGGTTGTTTCCTGCTTTCTCTTATAGGGTTTTGATGGCTTCCTGTCTCACGTTCAGGTCCTTCATTCATTTTGAGTTTATTTTTGTGTATGGTGTAAGAAAGTGGTCTCGTTTCATTCTTCTGCATGTTGCTGTCCAGTTCTCCCACCATCACTAGTTAAAGAGGCTGTCTTTTTCCTTTGGACACTCTTTCCTGCTTTGTCAAAGATTATTGGCCATATATTTGTGGGTCCAGTTCTGGGTTCTCTATTCTATTCTATTGGTCTATGTGTCTGTTGTTGTGCCAATACCATACTGTCTTGATGATGACAGCTTTGTATTAGAGGCTCAAGTCTGGGATTGTGATGCCTCCTACTTTGGTTTTCTCCTTCAATATTACTTCGCCTATTTGGGGTCTTTTGCTGAATCCTAAAATATGAATTCTAGGATAGTATGTTCTGGCTTTGAGAAGAATGCTGGTGCAATTTTGATTGGGATTGCATTCAATGTGTAGACTACTTTGGGTAATAATGACATTTTAACAATGTTTATTCTTCTGAGCCATGAGCATGGAATATTTATACATTTCTTTGTGTCTTAAGTTTCCTTCATAAGCTTTTTATAGTTTACATCGTACAGGTCTTTTACATCTTTGGTTAGGTTTATTCCTAGGCATTTTATGGTTTTTCATGCGATTGTGAATGGGATCAGTTTCTTGATTTCTCTTCCCGTTGGTTCATTATTGGTGTATAAAAATGCAACCAATTTCTGTACGTTGATTTTGTACCCTGTGACTTTGCTGAATTCACGGATCAGTTCTAGTAGGCTTCTGCTGGAGTCTATCAGGTTTTCCATATAGAGTATCATGTTATCTGTGAAAAGTGAAAGTTTGACTTCATCTTTGCCAAGTCTGATGCCTTTTATTTCCTTTTGTTGTCTGATTGCTGATGCTAGGACTTCCAACACAATGTTAAACAACAGTGGTGAGAGCAGACATCCTTGTCGTGTTCCTGATCTCAGGGGGAAAGCTCTCAGATTTTCCCCATTGAGGATAACATTAGCTGTGGGCTTTTCATAAATGGCTTTTATGATGTTTAAGTAGTTCTTTCTATCCTGACTTTCTCGAGGGTTTTTATTAAGAAAGTGTGCTGTGTTATGTCAGATGCTTTTTCTGCATCTATTGACAGGTTCATATAGTTTTTATCTTTTCTTTTGTTAACATGATGTATCACACTGATGGATTTATGAATATTCAAGCAGCCCTGTAACCCAGGAATAAATCCCACTTGATCATATTGGATAATACATTTTATATGCTGTTGAATTCGACTTGCTAGTATCTTATTGAATATTTTTGCATCTGTATTCATCAAGGATATTGGCCTGTAGTTCTTTTGGGGGGGTCTCTTTCTGATTTGGGAATCAAAGTGATACTGGCTTTGTAGAATGAGTCTGAAAGTTTTTCTTCTATTTCTATTTTTTTGGAATAGCTTCAGTAGAATGAGTATTAACTCTGCTTTAAATGTCTGGCAGAATTCCCCAGGGAAGCCATCTGGCTCTGGGCTTTTATTTGTTGGGAGATTTTTGATCACTGATTCGGTTTCTTCACTGGTTATGAGTTTGTTCAGATTTTTAATCTCTTCCCATTTGAATTTTGGTGGTGCATGTATGTTTATGAACTTGTCCATTTCTCCTAGGTTGTTCAGTTTGTTGGCATATAGTTTTTCATAGTAATCTCTGATGATTGCTTGCATTTCTGAGGGATTGGTTGTAATAGATCCATTTTCATTCGTGATTTTGTCTATTTGGGTGTTCTCTCTTTTCTTTCTGAGGAGCCTGGCTAGAGGTTTGTCAATTTTGTTTATTTTTTTAAAAAAACCAACTCTTGGTTTCATTGATCTGTTCAGTTGTTTTTTTGGATTCTATATTATTTATTCTTGCCCTGATCTTTATTATTTCTCTTCTTCCACTGGGTTTGGGGTGTTCTTGCTGCTCTGCTTCTAGTTCCTTTAGATGCGCTGTTAGATTTTGTATTTGCCCTTTTTCTAGTTTATCGAAACGGGCCTGGATTATAATATAGATTCCTCTTAGGATTGTCTTTGCTGCATTCCAGAGAGTTTGGATTGTTTTATTTTCATTTTCATTTGTTTCCATATATTTTTAAGTTTTTTCTCTGATGCCCAATTGGCCCAATCGTTCTTTAGTAGGGTGATCTTTAACCTCCATGTTTTTGGAAGTTTTACCGATGTTTTCCTGTGATTTTTTTCAAGTCATAGCAATGTGATCTGAGAGTGTGCATGTTATGATTTCACTTCTTTTACATTTATTGAGGGTTTCTTTATGACCCGATATGTGATCTATCTTAGAGAATGTACCACCATGTGCACTCAGGAAGAAAGTGAATTCCATAGCTTCAGGTTGTAGAGTTCTAAATATATCTGTCAAGTCCATCTGGTCTAGTGTGTTACTGACAACCATTGTTTCTTTAGTGATTTTCTGTCTAGTTGATCTATTTATTGTTGTAAGTGGAGTATTAAAATCCACTGCAGTTAGCACATTCTTATCAATAGGATTGCTTATGTTTGTGATTGTTTTATGTATTTGAGTGCTTCCAAATTCAGTGCATAGACATTTATAATTGTTAGCTCTTCCTGATGGATAGAAGCTGTAATTATTATATAATGCCCTTCTTCATCTCTTGTTACTTGTTACTGCCTTACCTTTAAGACCAGTTTGTACAATGTATGGCTACTCCAGCTTTCTTTTGACTTCCAGTATAATGATATTTATATCATTTCTCCATCCCCTCACTTTCAAACTGAAGGTGTCCTCAGGTCTAAGATGAGTCTCTTGTAGACAGCAAATAGATGGATTTTTTAAAAAATCTATTCTGCTACCCTATGTCTTGATAGGGTGTTTCTGTGTTAGGGCCCAATTTTTTCTAGCAGCTTTCAGAATTTTCTGTTTATCCTCATGTTTTGCCAGTTTCACTGTTGTATGTCGTGGAGAAGATTGATGCAAGTTACGTCTGAGGGAAGTTCTCTGTGCCTATTGGATTTCAATGTCTGTTTCCTTCCCCAATTTGAGGAAGTTCTTAGCTATAATTTGTTCAAGTATCCCTCCAGCCCCTTTCTTCTTCTTCTGGAATTCCTATGATAGGGAATTTGTTCTGTTTAATTGCATCACTCAGTTCTTGAATTCTCCTTTAGTGCTCCTGGATCAATTTCTGTCTCTTTTTCTTGGCTTCCTCTTTTTCTATAATTGTATCTTCTATTCACCTATTCTCCTCTCTGCCTCTTCAATCCATGCAGTAGCCATTTCCATTTTGTTATGCACCTTATTGATAGCATTTTTAATTCATCATAACTACTTTTAAGATCCATGATCTTTGTAGCAATAGCATTTCTGCTATCTTCTATGTCTTTCTCAAGCCCAGCAATTAATTTTATGTCTAGTTTTCTAAATTCCTGGTCAGTTATGATGCTTATATCTGGTTTGACCAATTCTTTTTTTTAATATATATAATCTTTTTTTCCCCGTAATATTTTATTGTCAAATTGGTTTCCATACAACACCCAGTGCTCTTCCCCTTAAGTGCCCTCCACCATCACCACCACCTCTTTTCCCCCCTCCCCCTTCCCCTTCAACTCTCAGTTCATTTTCAGCATTCAATAGTCTCTCAAGTTTTGCATCCCTCTCTCTCCCCAACTCTCTCTCCCTCCTCTGCTCCCCCGATTCTCCATTAGGTCTCTCCTGTTTTCCTGCTAGACCTATGAGTGCAAACATATGGTTTCTGTCCTTCTCTGCCTGGCTTACTTCACTCAGCATGACACCCTCAAGGTCCATCCACTTTCCTACAAAAGGCCATATGTCATTCCCTCTCATTGCCATGTAGTACTCCATTGTGAATATATACCACATCTTCTTGATCCATTCGTCAGGTGATGAACATTTAGGCTCCTTCCAT
>NC_043709.1:65152112-65158840 GCF_006229205.1 Suricata suricatta
CTGTTGTGTTCTGATCTCAGGGAGAATGCTCTCAGTTTTTCCCCGTTGAGGATGATATTAGCTGTGGGTTTTTCATAGACTGCTCTTATAATGTTTAGGTAAGTTCCTTCTATTCCGACTTTCTCAAGGGTTTTTATTAAGAAAGGGTGCTGTATTTTGTCAAATGCTTTTTCTGCATCTATCGACAGGATCATATTGTTTTTATCCTTTCTTTTGTTAATGTGATGGATCACATGGATGGATTTGAGAATATTGAACCATCCCTGTAACCCAGGAATGAATCCCACTTGATCATGATGGATGATTGTTTTTATATGCTGTTGAATTCGATTTGCTAGTATCTTGTTGAGTATTTTTGCATCTGTATTCATTAAGGATATTGGTCTGTAGTTCTCTTGGTTTGACCAATTCTTTATCTGTCACTTCTTCCTGGAATTTCTTTTGAGGAGAGTTCTTCCATTTCATCATTTTGGCTAGCTTTCTGTCTCTTGTAAGATTTAAAAGCTTGTTGTGTGCTCTGCACCTGTGAGTACTGCTATATTGAAGTAGGCTCATACACTGTCCAGGGCCTAGCCGTTCACGAAGTGTTCTTTTAAGAGTGTCCCTTGGTCTCTCTTGTTGGATTTGGTTATTTATCTCTACTCATAGTGATATTTTGGACTCTCCACCATGTGTACTTTTGTTTGTTTTTTGAGGTAGCCCCGGAAAGGAAAATAGACAGACAAAAAAATGAACCAAAACATGCAAATGCAGAAACAAATCAAACAAGCAAACTGACAAAAAACAAAAACAAAAACAACAAAAGACAAAGGATAGTGTAAAAGCATAAAACCAGAAATCCTAGCTACAAATAAAAAGCAGGGTGGAGGCAGTGCTGATGGAAGAGCACATACAAAGAGAAATGACAGGGGTGGGGAGAAAGAGAAATTGAACATTGGCCAGGCAGAGAGACTAAAAGGCTTAATCCAGAGAGAGAAAAAGGAGAATACAGCAGGAGATGAAGAGAAAAAAACGAAGATAATGTTACCAAGAGAAACTATATTGTCTGATTATTTCAGAGAGAAAGAAAGGTGAAGAAGGAGGTGTAGAACATGCATCAACAGAATGGATTAAATATGTCTGTTTAATCAAACCTATAAGCAGGGTAACCAGCCCAAAGGAGGGGAGAGATAAGAATGAGAGAAGGGAGAATATATCTGAATAGCAAGAATTGATATAGAGTTAATCATGGCAATGCAGCAGTGCTGGTCTTCGGGAAGTGGCTGTCTGTTTTCATAGCATCTAAGTGGCTCCTGTAAAAAGAGCAGTTACCCAGTGCAGATGGGTGTGGTTTGGTGTAGGCTGGTCTCACCTCCACTGTGGGTCCCTAGGTCAGATCCCAGAGGCCCTGCCTTGGTGGTTGTGGGGGAAAATGGCGACCCCCCCCCCAGTCCCTTCTCCTTGAACCAGGTGTCCCAAATCACTCCTCTGGATTCGTTCTCACTGTGTCGTGGCTGCAGCCAAAGTGGGTCTATATCCTACATCCAGCCGCATTCCAGGGTCTCATTTAGTGTGCATTAATGATGCTGCCTGAAATGTAATCCCGTGAGCCGGGGACACTTCCAAGCAGAGGACCGACCAGGGGACCAGTTCCTCCTGATGCCAGCTGCATGTCTGCATACCATCTATCCCAGAGGGAATTTCTAGGATCAGGGCACCTAGCCCAAAGAAAGCTCCACAGTTAGAGATGGGATCTCTCCCTGAAAGCCCTGCAGTTAGAGATGGGATGATGAGACTAAAAGGCTTAATCCAGACAGAGCCCTATAGTTAGAGATGAATTGATGTCCTGGGCCAAGATTTTTCTCTTGTCCGGATACAGTTCTACACTTCCCCAGCTGCTCTTTGTATTCCCTTTGTCTCTCTGCAGAAGGGGATTCCTCCCCTCCACCTCTCCGTGTCCCGGCCCATTTTTATCATTCCCAGTTTGTAGTCACGCACCTCTGAAGCTGTCTTCTTGGTGGACTCCATCTCCTTTCCTTCCAGACTCTTGGGGGCTCAGAGTCCTTTGGCTTCAGCCCTTCTTTGAGAAATGCATGCACGAAGTACAGAACTCCCTACTTCTCTGCCATCTTGGCCTGCTGCCCAACCCAATTCCTGATCCAGCCCTCTCCTGACTTTCAAACTTGTCATCAACATCCTGAGCATTTATTTTATGCTTTCTTAAGATACCCTGTTTTCAATAAAATATTCCAATAAAATATAACTGCATTATATCGAGTTATGATACACATAGTAATTGTTTCAAAAATATAAATTTATCCTTTGGAGTCAGCTCCTGGTTTATTTTGGAGGTAGCAAATTGTCTTGATTCCTTCAGAGAAAAGGGGCCTTGGTAAAAAACATAACCAGTTATGTGTCTCAATTAGATTATCTGATTTCCCTAGAACTCCATATTTAAGAAGTTGCCATCTGAGATATATTTAGAAAGTAGCATTTAAAAACTTGGTAACCAATAAATCTGATGAATGAGGGAGGGAAAAGCAAGAATCTGATTTCATTTGATTTGAGTTAATACAAACTATTTCATAATTATAGAAGAAATTGAATTTTTGTCAGGGTTTTCCTTTGTAAATGATACTGTAACCAACATCTTTGTACCTAAACACTGGTCTTCATTTTAGGGTGTTTCATTAAGATAGATTTCCAAAAGTAGATTTGCCAGGTCAAACTGTATTACTGTGCCATCTTTATAGCTTCTAGATGTACCGAGCTTGAAAGATGGAGTCACATAAACCATAAACAAAAGCTTCTGGGGGAAGGAGGCTCACTTTCATCACCTACTATTGGATGTTTATTCCCACCTTCATTACCTGCCTTTATTTATGGGAAACTCTAGGGGTATTTCTTGGTTCTCTAACCGTGTCTTCTCAGTTTCCATAAACTTCCAAGAGCACTTGCATGGAAAGTATTGAAATGGCCCTAAACAATACCCCTGGTACCTGGACTGCCAGTACCTGGACTGAATGGATCTTTTTGCAACATTCAGGATTTTTAAAAATTACTTTATTTATTTATTTATTTATTTTGTAGTTTATTATCAAGTTGGTTTCCATAGAACATCCAGTGCTCATGCCCTCCTTCATGCCCATCATCTCCTTCCCCTTCTCCCCTCTCACTTCAGCCCTCAGTTTGTTTTCAGTATTCAAGAGTCTCTCATGATTTGCCTCCCTCCCTCTTCCTAACTAGTCCGTCTCTCCCTTCCCCTCTCCATGCAACATTCAGGATTCTGATCTAGGAAAATGAAATCTCCATTCACTGAGATTTTCTACTTAGGAAACAGGTGATTTTTCTCTTCTTTCCTTTTCAAGTTTATTTATTTTGAGAGAGAATGAGAGAGAGTGAGGGAGAGAGAGAGAATCCTAAGCAGGCTCTGTGCTGTCAGTACAGAGCCCAATGTGGGCTTAATCTCGTGAACTGTGAGATTGTGACCTGAGCCAAAATCAAGAGTCAGATGCTCAACTAACTGAACCACACAGGTGCCCCAGTGATTTATTTTCATACTTATTCTAATATATTTCTTATCCAGGGTTAGTCTCAGTTATTTAATTTTTTTACACATAATGTAAATAAAATCTTTATTATGTCTTCTAAGTGATTATTACTGGCAAAGAGAATGTATAATAATGAAAATTATGACACATACCACATATGTGGTATTTGTTATATATTGATAATAGTCTTGGAAAAGCGCACTGTGTTTTCTTTTACTCTCATACAACACTTCCATGGCCAGATGTGTGGGGTTTTCCCCACACTGTCCAATTCTCTGCCACCAGCTGGGTGTACAACTCAATTTAATTCTGACACTGGGGTTAGCACAAATCTGGGAGGTCAAAGGCTTCATCCCACAGGACTATCCATGCCCTACAACTTCAGACACCAATCATAAGTCCAATTGTCACCTGTGCTTCTGAGAAGCAGCTCACAGAATTCAGGAAAATAATTTACTTACTAGATTACCAGTTTATTATAAAAGGACACGACTCAGAAACAGGCAGATAGAAAAGATGTATAGGGCAAAGAATGGGAGAAGAGTCATGAGCTTCCATTCTGGGGGCTACATTCCTGGCATCTCCACAAGTTTGGTAACCTGGAAGCTCTCCAAATCCCATACTTTAGGCATTTTTATGGAGGCTTCATCACATAGACATGATTGATTCACTTATTTTCCAGCCTCTCTCCCCTCTCCAGAGGATGGGAGGTAGGACTGAAAGTTCCAAGTGTCTAATCATGGCTTGGTTTTTCTAGTAACCAGTCCCCATCCAGGAGCCCACCTAGAGCTGATGGGCCTATCATTCCAGAAATTGTGAGGGACTTAGGAGTTCTATGTCAGATGCTCTTATCACTCAAGAAATAACAAGGATTTAGGAGCTCTGTATCAGCAACTGGGGCCAAAGACCAAATACTAGCAGGAACAAGGGGCAGAGACCAATATATATATTTATTATTTCACAAGTAGGTACCATACACACACACACACACACACACACACACACACACACACACACACAGCATTGCTTCCTGAACTCAAAAGTATATATACCCTTTGAAATTAAAAAAAGCACAATCTTTCAATATTATAAATATTCTCTTACATTATTTTATTGTAACATTAAAAATGTTCAAACAATATGTAACTTCCTCACCTTTAAGGCATATAATACACTGTGAAACCAAACCAGTCTTACTAATTAAACTTGCACACTATTACAAAACTTACAAAATTCAAATTAACTACATCAATGGGATACATACTATCATTTCATATAGTAACATTTTTGGTTTAGTAATACAAAACTGTGTTTATTTGCTTTATGTTTGATTAGCCAGTTTTATCCAGTTGATCCTGAGCATAATGGATTATCATTTGAGTCACTGTAATTATCACTGTTGGTTATTTTTCTTTTTAACAATTGACTCTCTTTATCTACTATATGCTATTTTAATGAAATGGTCAATTTAATGCTCTTTCAGTAAAATACTAAAAAAAACATTGCTTAATGAAAAGTCTTTCATTGATATTTAATTATGTAGTTACTGGTGATCATCTTTATTTCTTTCACTGCACTTTGATGTCTTTCACCCTCCACTTAGCCCAAGAAATGATTAGTCTTCAGTATTTTCTGTCACTTGCCTGTAACAATTAAAATGACCCATCACTGTGGAAAGATCTTTTAACTGTAAATTATTACTGCAAAAGAGAAATATATTCTAATTGGTAACTATTAAAATAATTAAACATTAATAAAACAATAGAAGATGATTGTGGTATTTCTACATTAGAACTGCCAACCTAATAGCAGCCAGACAACTTAACACATCAAATTTAACTTCCATTGTTATTTCTTCTCTGATCTATGGGTTATATGAAGGTATTGCTTATCTTCCAAACATTTAGGGATTCGCTAGCCATTTTTTTAATTGAAATACTGAAATAACATTAAATTGACTGTTTATACTTAACTTAAAGAACATCATGCTCTGTCCAATTTCAGTTCTCTAAAATTTAGTGAGATTTTTGAATGTCCTGGTATATGATAAACTTTAGAAAATGTTTCAGGTACATATGAAAACAGTGAGCATTCTGCAGTTGTAGGATGTAGTGATTAACTATGTCAATGAAGTCAAAATATTACTCATGTTTTTTCCAACCTTTCACATATTTGCTGGTTTTTGGTCTCCCTTTTTTATCATATGATTATCAAGGGTGCAATTTTTCTATTTCTTCTTTTAATTTAATTTTTTGCTATATATATACATATATATGTATATGTGTGTATATATACATATATATATATACACACATATATGTAAGCTTTATTAGGTGCTCTGTCAGTCAGCTATTGCTGCACAATAAGCAACCAAAAAAGTATTTAGTGACAGCAGTAGCTATTCAGATTTATCATTTGTAGGTATACAAAGCAGGTGAGGTAGCTAAGTGTTAGGCTGAGATCTGCAGACTTGCTGGACTTGCTTCCTGGCTATAGTCTGTTCTACATGTCTTATTCTAGATAGGCAACGCCTACCTAGGGATATTATTCTCATCATGGAGGGTAGAAACTCTCTCTGAAAGAAAATGAAAACGTGCAATGCCTTTTATTTTTTTTAATTTTTTTAAGATTGACTCCAATATTTTCTGATTTATTTTTAATTCAAGTATATAACTATGCTAATAATGGTATTTGTGTCTTCATTTCACAGGTTTTTTTCTTCTTCTTTTTTAAATAGTTTATTGTCAAATTGGTTTCCATATAACACCTAGTGCTCTTCCCCACAAGTGCCCTCCTCCATCACCACCACCTCTTTCCCCTCTCCCCTTTCCCCTTCAACCTTCGGTTTGTTTTCAATATTCAATAGTCTCTCAGGTTTTGTGTCCTTCTCGCTCCCCAACCCTCTTTCCCTCTACCCCTCCCCATGGTCCTCCATTAGGTTTCTCCTGTTCTCCTGTTAGACCTATGAGTGCAAACATATGGTATCTGTTCTTCTCCGCCTGACTTATTTCGCTTAGCATGACACCCTTGAGGTCCATCCATTTTCCTTTCTCCTTTTTCCCTTTTTTTTTTTCCTTTACCTTCTTGCAATCCAGATATATTCTCCTATATCTCATCCCTACCTCTCCCCTCAACTGGTCATACACTTTTAGACTGTCCACTGTCCTTTGTTGACTCTGGCCCCCTTTAATTTTTTTT
>NC_043709.1:65158940-65227602 GCF_006229205.1 Suricata suricatta
AAATTCAAAAATATATGGAAACCAATGAAAATGAAAATACAACAATCCAAAATCTCTGGGATGCAGCAAAGGCAGTCCTAAGAGGAAAGTATATTGCAATCCAGGCCAATCTCAACAAACTAGAAAGAGTGCAAATTCAGAATTTAACAGAGCACCTACTGAAACTAAAAGGGAAGCAGCAAGAGCACCCCAAACCCAGCAGAAGAAAAGAAATAATAAACATCAGGGCAGAAATAAACAATATAGAATCCAAAAGAACAGTCGAGCAGATCAATGAAACCAAGAGTTGGTTCTTTGAAAAAATAAACAAAATCAATAAACCTCTAGCCAGCCTCCTCAGAAAGAAAAGAGAGAGCACCCAGATAGACAAAATCATGAATGAAAAAGGATCTATTACAACAAATCCCTTAGAAATACAAGCAATCATCAGAGATTACTATGAAAAATTATATGCCAACAAACTGGACAACACAGAAGAAATGATGATTGCTTGTATTTCTGAGGGACTGGTTGTAATAGATCCTTTTTCATTCATGATTTTGCCTATTTGGGTATTCTATGTTTTCTTTCTGAGGAACCTGACTAGAGGTTTGTCAATTTTGTTTCTTTTTTAAAAAAACCAACTCTTGGTTTCATTGATCTGTTCAGTTGTTTTTTTGGATTCTATATTGCTTATTTCTGCCCTGATCTTTATTATTTCTCTTTTTCCACTGGGTTTGGGGTGCTCTTGTTGCTCCCCTTCTAGTTCCTTAGGAGCTGTTTTAGATTTTGGTTTGTGCTTTTTCTAGTTTCTTGAAGTAGGCCTGGATTGCAATATACTTTCCTCTCAGGACTGCCTTTGCTGTGTCCCAAAGTGTTTGGATTGTTGTATTTTCGTTTTCATTTGTTTCCATACTTTTAAATTTCTTCTCTAATTGCCTGATTGGCCCAATTATTCTTTAGTAGGGTGGTTTTTAACCTCCACATTTTTGGAGGTTTTCAAGACTTTTTCCTGTGATTGATTTCAAGTTTCATAGCATTGTGATCTGAAAAGTGTGCATGGTATAATCTCAATTCATTTGTATTTATGGAGTGCTGTTTTATGACCCTGTATGTGATCTATCTTGGAGAATGTGCCATGCGCACTCAAGAAGAAGGTGAATTTTCTAGCTTTAGGTGCAAAGTCCTAAATATAATTATCAATTCCATCTGTTCCAATGTGTCGTTCAGGTCCATTGTTTCCATAGTGATTTTCTTTCTTGTTGATCTATCTATTGCTATAAGTGGAGTATTAAAATGTGCAATTAGCACATTCTTACCAGTAAGATTGTTTTTTTTAATGTTTTTTATTTATTTTTGATACAGAGACAGAGCATGAGAGGGGGAGGGGCAGAGAGAGGGAGACACAGAATCGGAAGCAGGCTCCAGGCTCTGAGCTGTCAGCACAGAGCCCTATGTGGGGCTCGAACCCACAAACATGAGATCATGACCTGAGCTGAAGTCGGAGGCTTAACTGACTGAGCCACCCAGGTGCCCCACAATAAGATTGTTTCTGTTTGTGATTGAGTATTTAATGTATTTGGGTGCTCCCAAATTTGGCGCATAGATGTTTATAATTGTTAGCTCTTCCTGATGGAGAGACCCTGTGATTATTACATAATGTCCTTCTTCATCTTTTGTTACTGCCTTTACTTTAAACTGCAGTTTGTCTGATATATGTATGTCTACTCTGGCTTTCTTTTGGCTTCCAGTCGCATGATAGATTTTTCTCCATCTTTACTTTCAATCTGAAGGTGTCTTCACGTCTAAGGTGAGTCTCTTATATGCAGCAAATAGATGGATTTTGTTTTTTTATCCATTCTGCTACCCTGTGTCGCTTGCTTGGAGCATTTAGTCCATTTACATTCAGTGTTATTATTGAGAAAGGTGGGTTTAGATTCATTGTGTTCTCTGTATAGTTCATGTTTGTAGCGGTGTCTCTAGTACTTTGTATTCCTTGCAACATTTCCGTCATAGAGTCCCTCTTAGGATTTTTTGTAGGGCTGGTTTGGTGGTGATGAATTCTCTCAAATTTTGTTTATTTGGGAAAACCTTGATTTCTCCTTCTAGTCTGAATGACAGGCTTGCTGGATACAGGATTTTTGGCTGCATATCTTTCCTGTTCATCACATTGAAGATTTCCTGCCATTCCTTCTGGCCTGCCAAGTTTCATTAGATAGGTCCGTAACCACTCTGATGTGGTTTTGTATGTTAGGGCCCTTTTCTCCCTAGCTGCTTTCAGAATTCTCTCTTTATCTTTATAGTTTACCATTTTCACTATGATATGTCGTGCCAAAGGTCTATTCAAGTAACGTCTGAAGGGAGTTCTCTGTGCCTCTTGGATTTAATTCCAGATTACAGAAGTTTTTGGCTATAATTTGATCAAGCACCCCTTCAGGGCCTTTTTCTTTTTCTTCTTCTTCAGAAACTCCTATGATATAGATATTGTTCCATTTGATTGTATCACTCATGCCTCGAATTGTTCTTTTGTGCTCCTGTATCAATTTCTCTCTCTTTTTCATGGCTTCCTCTTTTGCTCTGTTTCTTCTAATTCACCTATTCTCCTCTCTGCCTCTTCAATCCATGCAGTGGCTGCCTCTGTTTTATTATGCACCTCATTTATAGCCTTTTTTAACTCATCACAGCTATTTTGAAGGTCCCTAGTCTTTGAATCAATAGCTTCTCTGATGTCTTCCATGCTTTTTTCAAGCCAAGTGATTAATTTTATAGTAACTGTACTAAATTCATGTTCAGTTATGTTGCTTATATCTGTTTTGAGCATTTCTGTGGCTGTGACTTCTTCCTGGAATTTCTTTAGAGGAGAGTCCTTTTGTTTTGTCATTTTGGCTAGCTTTCTGTCTCTTATCAGTTTTAAAAGCTCGTTCTGCACTGTGCACCTGTTGCTCTATTAAAGGAGGCTCATTGACTGTCCAGGGCCTTTTGTTTCAGGAAGTGTCCTTTTAATGGTGTGTCTCAGTTTCTCTTGTGCCTTTATTTTATTTCTCTTATTCAGAGATATTTGGGACTCTCCACCCTGTGTACTTTGGCTTGATTCTTGAGGTTGCCCTGTAAAGGAAAACAGACATACACACGGAACAAAAACACGCAAACACACAGACAAATCAAGTAAACAAGGAAACTAAAAAGCAGAAAGAAAAAAAAGAAAAGAAAGTTAAAGAAAAGAAAAAAAGGGGAGGGGAGGGAACGGAAACGACAAAAGATGAGGGACAGCTTGAGAGCATAAACCTGTGGAAGGGAGAGATAGAATGAGATAAAGGAAAATATATCTGGATGGCAAGAATTGATCTAATCATGGTAGTGCATCAATGCTGGTCTTTCCCGGACTCCAGGGGAGAAAGAGAGAAAAGAAGGAAAAAGAAAAAGAAGAAAGAAGAAAAAGAAAAGGCAGATCTCTAGCATGGATGGGTGTGGTTTGGTGTCAGCAGGTCTGGTCTCAGGTGCTGCTCCCCAAGGAGAGCAGGGAGAAGAATGGCAGTGCGTTTAAGCCTCTCTTTTGAGTCCAATCTCCCTGTGCCTTGGGCTGGCCTAGTTGTTTTTTTCCAAACCCCACCTCATTTCCAAGTTCTAGTCCATGCACTTTAATGCTACCACTCAAGATGAAATGTAATGTACTCCCGCAGGCGGGTGGCTTTCTAGTGGGGATTGAGTAGTGGGAGTCAGGGAGCTGTTTTTCCTGGCACTGCCTGGAATCGGCGTGCTGCCTAGAATCTGTGTGCCCTGCGGTGACCAAGGAAGAATAATCCAGCTAAGAGGGATGAATTTCTCTCCCCGCGCCCAGCGGTTATATAGGGGATGATAATATCTCTCTCTGTCCTGGGCCAAGGTTTTTCTCTTCTCTGGAGACCACTCTATGAACATTTTCAGTCTCTCTTTCTCTTCCCCTCGGCTCTCCTCCACTCTCCATGGCCCTGTTCCTCTGGGCTGAGTGCTTTCCCCAGCTCTCTGCTGGCACGCTGAGCGCTCTTTCCTGCTCTCTGCATTGGGCTGGGGCTTCCTCCCCTCACAGCCTCCAGCCCGGCCCATTTGCACTCACTCAGGCACCTATGAGGCTATCATCAATGCAGATTCTGTGTGTTTTTCTTCCGACTCTTGCAGATCAGAGTGCTGTGACTTCAGTCCTTCTCAGTTTGATAGTTGCAGGTGGGCAGAGATTACAGAGCTCCCTACTTCTCCGCCATCTTGCCCCTACCCTGAAAGCATTTTTAAGAAAGAGGATGGCTGGAGTCATGAATATGGAAACCAAAGAGGGTGTCT
The DNA here is from genome assembly GCF_006229205.1 of Suricata suricatta. Lineage (NCBI taxonomy): Eukaryota > Metazoa > Chordata > Mammalia > Carnivora > Herpestidae > Suricata > Suricata suricatta. The sequence goes on from NC_043709.1 coordinate 65,163,234, forward strand.
TTCTCCTGCTTCAGTTCAAAGACTCCCTAAGTCATTTGTTTTCAAAGCTATTTTATTAGCTAAATATTTTTATTGAAAAAAAAACCCATGTTATATATCTATAGATATAGATATAAACATCTATCTATCTATCTATCTATCTATCTATCTATCTATTTATCTATCTCAGATAAATGATAAATGAAAAATGAAGAGCCATAGTGATTAGAGGACACGTAGGTAGGGATGGGGGAAGACCTACACACTGATTAGCCTCTCGGTGCCTGTAGTGGCTCCTGAGTCCTGAGGAGTCTCCATGGAGCCCAAAGAAGACTCTAGAAAACTTGCAGTAGAGTCTAGAATCTTAGGAATTTCTAAGGTTCACTGAGTCCGGTATCTCGCTCCAGATGGGATCAAAACATAACAAAAGTAGCTTTTGGAAGAGTGTAATGAAGAGCATGGAAGATTTCGGGGGGGGGGGCTGCTAGTTTTAGGAAAGAGGACCAGAGAATTCTTTGCATGAATAAATCCGAATCTTTCACGTCTACAGTCACTTTTTGATGCATCACCACTAGGACTTCTTCAGATGCTTCTGAAGCATCTGAAGGGAAACAGGAGAGAGAAAATTAGAAGGATCATCTCTGACACACTAATTTTCCCACCTCTGTAGATTTCTCTTTCTTTCAGCCTTTTAATTGCTTTTAGTGTTCAATTTGGCTTTTTCTTTAGTTGTTTCTTCTTAGAATTTTCCCTGGCCAAAGACTCCCCATTTCTGTTCCAAGAGATAATATCCCTGATACCTATATCTCTGTGAGTATTCAGACATCCTAGGTAAGAAGAATTTCCAGACATAACCAGTGGCTCAAATTCTCAAGACCATCCAATTTCTGTCTGGGTTCCCAAGTTCCCCCAGGAGAAAGCATAGTCTCCAAACCAGCAAAGGCTTACCCATAAGCAAATGTCTGCAGTGCTGCAAAGTAGGAAAAGCATGGTATTGGGACTCAGAGGGCCTTGTGAGTGAGTCCCAATTCTACCACTTTATAAGGTCTATGACTGAGTATGTCACTTAATCTTTCTGACCCACAGAAATGGGGTCATTAATACCTTTGTTGCAGGTTTTATAAGGATTAAATGATATCAAAAGCATATACAGACCTTATTGTAGTGTCTTGCATAAATTATTCATTAAATAAATAATAGTTATCTTATGAGTAAAGCTTAAGTAAGTGAGGTTGGGGTCGAGAATGTGTGAAATGAGATTTGGGGTAAGGAGGGAAGAAATGAAGGGAAGGAAGATTTTTCTCCATGGGGTACAATATAAAATACAAGTGGTAAGTTTAGTGTATCCTAGCAGGAGAGGAAGAACAAAAGATGAAAAAGTCTTAGAAATCAGGCTGGGAGGAACTGGGAGCCAGGGTGCATGTGTACCTTTGAGTTAGTAGTGTATTCTTTGGGTAAACATCTAGTAGTGAAATTACTGGATAACCTTGTACTTCTGTTTTTAACTTTTTGAGAAACTTTCATGCTGTTTTTCATGGTGGCTGTACCAGTTTTCATTCCCACCAACAGTGCAAGAGGGTTCCCCTTTCTCCACATCCTTGCTAACACCTGTTGTTATCCATTCTGACAGGTGTGAGGTTATCTCCTTGTAGTTTTGATATGTATTTCCCTGAGTGGAATCAGTGATTTGCACATCTTTTCATGTGTCTGTTGGCCATCTATATGTCTTTGGAAAAATGTCTATTCATGTCTTCAGCCCATTTTTTAATTGGATTATTTACTTTTTGGGTGCTGGGTTGTATACGTTCTTTATAGATTTATCATATATGTCATTTGCAATTATCCTCTCCCATTACATAAGTTGCTTTTTTATTTTGTTGATTGTTTCCTTCATGCCATAGGAGATTTTAATTTTGACAAAATTCCAATTGTTTATTTTTGCTTTTTGTTTCCCTTGCCTCAGGAGAATATCTAGAAAGAAGTTGCTATTGTCAATGTTGAAGAGGTTACTCCTTGTGTTCTCCTCTAGGACATTGATGGTTTCAGGTCTCACTTTTAGGTATTTCATCCATTTTGAATTTATTTTTGTGTGTGTAAGAAAGTGGTTGAGTTTCATTCTTTTGAAGGTAGCTGTCCAGATTACCCAACACCATTAATTGAAAAGATGGTCTTTTCCGTATTGGATAGTCTTTCCTGCTTTGTCAAAGACTAACTGATCAGATAGTTGTGGGTTCATTTCTGAGTTTTTTATTCTCTTCTATTGATCTACTGTCTATTTTTGCTTCAGTACCATACTGTTTGACCACCACAGCTTTGTTATAACTTGAAGTCTGGAATTGTGATGCCTCCAGCTTTGCTTTTCTTTTTCAAGGTTGCTTTGGCTGTTCAGGGTCTTTTGTAGTTGCACACAAATTTTAGGATTGTTTGGGGCACCTGGGTGGCTCAGTCGGTTAAGCCTCCGACTTCAGCTCAGGTCAGATCTCACATTCGTGGGTTCAAGCCCCGTGTCAGGCTCTGTGCTGACAGCTCAGAGCCTGGAGCCTGCTTCCAGTTGTGTGTCTTTTTCTCTCTCTGCCCCTCTCCCTCTCATGTTCTGTCTCTCTCTATATTAAAAATAAATAAAAACATTAAAAAAATTTTTTTTAATTTTAGGATTGTTCTAGCTCTGTGAAAAATGCTGGTGGTATTGATAGGGATTACATTAAATATGGAAATTGCTTTGTGCCGGATAGCTCTAATGAGCACTGATATTATATATGGAAGTGTTGAATCACTATATTGTATACCTGAAACTAATATAATGTTGACTAACTGGAATTTTAATAAAAGCTTTAAAAAAGGATATATGAAACATAATTCCTCAAGATTTTATCATTGTTTCTCAGTTGCATAGATTTCATTTACTTCTTAAACACTCCATAAGTCATATTAAATACAACCACAATAAAAAATAAAAGTAAAGGCTGCTCCATAAGGCTAGGTCTTGAAGTAAAGGCTATGTAATAACTAAGCCACAGTGTCTTAACAGACATGTAACATGATAAGTGAATTGTTATCGTTGGTAGCCACTGAATTTTTGGGTCACTTATTATCACAGCATAATTGACATAGGTTGACTGATAATTAAACTTTTCCTTCTGTAGGTCCAGTAGTCTCTCTCCAACTCTGAGCTGCCTCCACTCCTCCTTCATCCAATATAGATCTTACTCTATTTGTAAGTTAATATTTGTGAGGTCATTTCCATTTCTGGGGCTTGTAAACTATCCCTAAGCCTCTTTTCCTAGTCCAGAAACATCCTAGGTATCCAGTCTTCTGGGAACCAAGGCAGAGCCTTCACCTGAGTCAACCAATAAACCACAGTCTTAATGCCTTTCATGGGCTTCTGAATATAGTAGATAAAGTGTCCCTGGGAGAATCGAAGGAACTGAAAGAGAGAGATTAAAGTGGATTAAGAAGTGAATGAGGAAGAGACTACAGTTTAAAGTATACTCCTCCCTCTCAAAAAATGTGGCTGCAAAGGGAAGGAAAGACATGGAAGTGGTTGGGAAATCTAGCAGCCTGGAGTTTGATATGCTTTCTTATATCCTCCAATTAGTTAGCTTCTCCCTAGTGCCCTGTTACAGAGCAGTAACTTCTAGTTTGTAGATGTGGACCAATGTTTTCATTTCACCTTTTCTGTGTTTGTACTCATCATATGGTTTCTTACCAAAATAGGTACTTTCCTGCCACAATACTGGCCCTAGGAAAGACGACTCCCTTGGAGGAGGAGGGGCTATTAATTCTGTCCACTACACTTTTAAGTGGAAAAAACTTGAGCAACAACAGTGCTAAAGGCCAATAGAGAGCCATACAACAAAATTAGAGTAAGGAACATTTTCTCTATGAAATAGGAGGCAAGACCCTGAGCTGAAAGCTGGAGAAGCAAGGGTTGAGAAAGGAGTAAATGTCTTCATAGTAATGAACTTTTAAATTGTGTAGACCTGGCTGTGTGTGTGTGTGTGTGTGTGTGTGTGTGTACATATTCACATTAAAAATCCAAAAGCTGTCAGAGACAAGACAGAAACCTTTACAGAACCTCCTGAACCCCTGCTTCTTAATTAGTAAAGCAATTTGTGGCTAGGAACTTTGTATGCACTTGTATGCTCTTGGTTGGCCAGACCTCCCTTTGGCAATAGCCATTGTCAGCAGCCACTTTGTCCTAGGACCAGTAGCTCCTTTTGTTCAGGTTAATGCTGCCTCTCCCATGGGCAGTGAACAATATTGACTCTCTGGAGCCTCTCTTCCCCATTCCTCCCCAGGGCCCACCTGGCATAAGATCCTGGGATTTAATGAAAGAAGAAATATAAGTCAGACAAACTGGCCAGGAGCTCTCCTCAAAGCTCAGGGAGTAAAGGGGGAAAAAAGAAGAGAAAAATCCAATTCATAAGAGAGTCTCCTCCAGAAAGACCCACACCAGAACACTTTGGCTCTTAACCACTGCCTGTCTGTATCTATCTCTGCTCACATTACTGGCTGGAAAACAAGGTCCACTTTTCATGGGACCTGGCTCTCATGTCCAGCTGTTGGAGCCACATCTCCTTCCTGCAACAGTGTCCTGTGGTAGGCAGCCTGGCTGGAAAACCAGAAGACACACAGATCAAGAGCAGTCTTGCTCAGGAAGGTTGGTGAGAGGCTTAGAGGCACATTGATATATGTAACTGGGAGAGATCTATAGGGAGACCTCTGACCCAAGCCCCTGTAGTTTAAACCAGACCCAGATTAGGAGAGTAACTTTCTCACAGTCAGACATTGCTACTTCCAGTCAGATAATAGTTGAGCTAGAAGATTAAGTCTTCTGCCTTTTGTCCATGTGGGGTTTTCCTGTTCTGTTTCAGGTTCTGGACACACATTAAAAAAAGTGAGTCTTCTTTTTATTTATTTGTTTGTTTGTTTGTTTGTTTGTTTAAATAGTTTATTGTCAAATTGAGGCTTTTATTTTAAATGGGAATGTGTTCCTGGCCACAAAGCCAGATGACGACTAGGGAGGAGATTTCCTGAGACATTGAAAATGAAAAAGACAAAGACTAGAGAGAGAGATTCATAGTCCTTTTGACAATGGAATACATAGTTTGCTGAGTTTTTAGAAAGTTTTTTTTTTATTAATGAAATCCTTTGCTTCAATGAAAACCTACCACCAAATCAAGTATGATAAAATAGATGTAAGAAGAGCTGAGGCAATTGAGATGGATGTGAGAGCCCAAAGATTCCTCTAACTGCTCACCCCCTCACCACTTAGAGTGGTCCCTAAAGCACTACAGCAGAATACATAGGGTTCCATTCAACACACTTTGAAAACACAGTCCTGGTAGTGCTCTGGAATCCTGGGTATGAGGGATTTCAAAAGGGCACCAGGTTTGGTCCCATGTACCAAGTAGAACCAAGTTACTGAGATGCCCAATGGTGATGGGGAAGAGATCACCAAAGAATTTGCTCTTTAGGAGTTCAGTTTCCTTTGCCCTGGGATTTTTCTCTCACTTCAATCCAATTTTCTCTTTGCCTTTCTCTCTGGAGAAAACAAAACTAGACTGAGAGTTTCCTGAAAGTCCCCAAGTCATTTCTTTACAGAAAAGAGAGAAGTAATCAATGGAAAAATAATTTCCCAACATTAGAGAAACTGTTTAAAAGGAAAAAAAAGATGCCCATAAACCTACTACTCAATAGAGAAATCATTTCTATTTTTCAGTATTCTGTCAGTCTTTGTTCATACATACAAACATTTGATTTTTGCACAGCATGTTATGAGCCCTGTCATTTACAAAAGTATTTAATTTACCCAGTTTTACAGATTAATAAGGTAAGGATTAAGGAAACTGAATAACTTTCACCAGATGATACCATTAGAATGTTTGAGCTAAGACTCAAGGTTACTACTCTACTCCAAGACTAGTTCTCTTTCCACTTCAATAGCAGCTGATACAGAACTGTAGATACCACTGGCTAAGTATCAGAGCCAAGGAATATTAAAATATAATTTAAGTGAACTCCCTACTAGTAAAGTTGCTTGTGATCCCAAAACCACACAAAATTTAGCATGTAATAATCAATTCAAACCCACAAGTGTGATGCACTAGCATATCAGACGAGTTGGAACATCTGGTTTAGTCCCAACCTCAACATCACTTTCATATGAGAACTTAGGCAATGAATTCTCCACATTTGTAAAATGAAGGGCTTAAGGTCTACTATGGCATGCTCCTCAGTTCCTGTGGGTCTATGACTTTACTATTCTGAGAAGAAATCACTTGTGCATGCGCTTCCTAGCCCTTAACCATAAAAGGTTTTCTAGGCTTAGCCACTGGGGCTCTTTTCCCTTCTTTTGATTCCAGGGTGTACCTGACTTGAATGTGCATGGTATTTTTATTTAAAAAGTCATGAAGTAGGGTGAAGATATAGAGATCATGGCAAAATAGCACTAGTAGTTAGAAAAGAAGGAAAAATGAAGAGATTGTACTGAGAAGACATGTCTTTATCTTGAGTTTCCTGTTTTGGTCTATAGGTAAGGAGGCATAGCATCTGCAAGTAGAAAACTCCCGTTCACTGAGAAAGACTCAGATCAATGTCTTACCAAGTGGAAAAATCATTTCTTTTGAGGCACAGAATCTCTAAGCAACCATGAAAAATGTCAGTATGATTACTGAGTTTGTTCTCCTGGGATTGTCCAGTGACCCCCAGATCCAGACCATGTTCTTTGTGCTGTTCCTGGGGATTTACCTCCTGACCCTGATGGGGAATCTGGTGATGATTCTGGTGATCAGGGTTGATTCCCGCCTCCACACACCCATGTACTTCTTCCTTGGACACCTATCCTTCCTGGATTTCAGTTTCTCCTCAGTCACTGTGCCCAAGATGCTACAGAGCTTCTTATCTCAGAAGAAGAGCATCTCATTGTGGGGCTGCATCACTCAGAGTTTCTTTTTCACTCTTTCTGGGGGAACAGAAGCTTGTCTGCTCTCTGCCATGGCCTATGACCGCTATGCTGCTATCTGTCACCCTCTGGTCTACACCATGATCATAAACAGATCTCTCTGTATTGTGATTGTGAGCATAGCTTGGACAGTGGGATTTCTGATTTCCTTGCTGAATAGTCTCTTCATCCACAAGTTGTATTTCTGTGGGTCCAACATCATACTCCACTTCAGCTGTGAACTACCTCCACTCTTTTCTCTGTCATGTACTGATCCCATTGTCAATGAGATTCTGCTCACAGTGTCCTGTTCATTTTTAGGGCTGCTGACACTTCCCCCGATCCTCTTCTCTTACTCTAGAATCATTTCTGCCATTCTGAATGTCCACTCCTCTAAGGGCCAAGTCAAAGCCTTCTCCACCTGCTCCTCCCACCTCACCGTGGTGCTCTTGTTCTATGGGACAGCTCTATTCAGGTACATCAGCCCTGCCTCAGGCTCAGTGTTGGAGCGAGTGATTTCCATTCAGTACAGTGTGATCACATCCTTGCTGAACCCCCTCATCTACAGCCTCAGGAACCAGGAGGTAAAGGCAGCTCTGCAGAGGATGCTGAAGCAACAAAAGTGTGCCTTATGGTAGAAAAAAATTAGTGTGATCCTGCTCAGGAAATAGAAAAAAAATTATCTCTGAAGTAGAAAGATTTTTATAGGCATAGAGCACTTGGGGAAGTTGCATTTCAATTAAATTCAAGTATTTGTAGGTGCCCAGTGGCTCAGTTGGTTGAGGGTCCAACTCTTAATTTCAGCTCATGTCATGATATCATGGTTCATAAGATGGAGCCTACATCAGGCTCCATACTGACAGTGCAGAGCCTGCTTGGGAGTCTCTCTGCCTGTCCCCCATTTGCACTCCCTCTAAAAATAAATAAATAAAAACTTAAAAGAAAAAAGAAAATGATAAATGTGACCCCATCTATCTCTTTAAAAAAGACTCAAGTATTTGTTTACACTCCAAAGCAAATAAACTATCACAAAAATGGAGGGTTGGGGAAAAGAGTTGGAGGTATAGGCTCCTATCTAGCAGCCCTTTGCAAAATAATCTGAAAGGGATCTTGGCTCCACTGAGAAGATAGCAGACCTGACACAGATAAAGTGTATATGGAGCAGAGCAGGGTGTCTGGTCAGATTGTTTATTTCTGGATGTGTCTTTGAGGATGTTTCCAGATGAATTTGAATCCATGAATTGAGTAAGGAAGATCACCCTCACCAATGCGGCACATTGTTGAAGACCCAAACTTCAACATTCTGTTGAAGGCCCAAATAGAACAAAACTGCAGTGGTAGGGTAAATTTTCATTTTCTAAACTGGAATGTTCATCTTCTCCTGACCTAAGACATTGGTGTTCCTGGTTCTTGGGTCTTCAGACTCAGATTGGAGCATACACTACTGGCTCCCCTGGTTCTTAGGCTTTTGAGTTTGGATGGAAAACACCACTGGCTCTTCTGGGACAGCTGATCATGGGATTTCTCAGCCTCCATATTCATGCCAGCCAATCCCTCATAATAAATCTCTTTTTCTACACTTGCCTTTGCCAAAAGGTTGAGAAGCAATGTCTAATCTCTTTTCCTATTCTATCTATTCTACTGTATTCTATTCTATTTTATTCTATTCTACTCATTCTGATTTCTTGGAAAAGTGTGACCAGTAAAGCAAGGAAAAGTGAAAAATAAAAATTAATCAATTGTCAGATTGAAAAATCAGTATATTGTGACTATTTTATTTTTCTTCAACTCCCTTAACTGAGGTCTCACATTTAAAAATATAGCATGTGTATTTGATCTAAATATATATTATATGCCAATATACGGAGTGGAGAATACACATGATCATTATAGAATCAAAATTAAAAGATTAACAAGGTACCCTTTGGATATACTTAATTAATAAACATAAATTTATAACAGCAGTCTACTGAGAAGAATTTAAAAAGACCTAAATAAATGGAGAGTAATATACTATGCTTATGAATTGGTAGCCTATTGTAAAGATGTCAGTTGTTTAAGTAGAAGTCTTAAATGCCTAGCTACTCTTTTTTTAATACTCTATAGTGTTCTCTTTTTTGATGTTTTTTGTGGGGAATTTTTGCTATTTTTTTATTAATTTTTAAAATTTACATCCGTTAGTTAGCATATAGGGTAACAATTATTTCAAGAGTAGATTCCTTAATGCCCATTAAGACATTTAGCCATCCCCCCTCCTACAACCCCTCCAGATACCCTGTTTGTTCTTTATATTTTGTCCCCCTCCCAGTTTTTATATGATTTTTGCTTCCCTTCCCTTATGTTCATCTGTTTTGTGTCTTAAAGTCCTCATATGAGTGAAGTCATATGATATTTGTCTTTCTCCAACTAATTTCACTTAGCGTGGTACCTCTATTTCCACCCATGTAGTTGCAAATGGCAAGATTTCATTCTTTTTTGATTGCAGAGTAATACTCCAATGTGTGTGTGTGTGTGTGTGTGTGTGTGTGTTTCTCACATCTTCTTTATCCATTCGTCCATCGATGTATGTTTGGTCTCTTTCCATACTTTGGCTATTGTTGATAGTGCTGCCTTAAACATTGGGGTGCATGTGTCCCTTCCAAACAGCATTCCTGTATCCCCTGGGTAAATACCTAGTAGTGCAATTGCTCATTCATAGCGTAGTTCTATTTTTAATTTTTTGAGGAATCTTCATACTGTTTTCCAGAGTGGCTGCACCAGTTTGAGTTCCCACCAGCAGTGCAAAAAACACCCTCTTTCTCCTCATCTTAGCCAGCATCTGTTGTTGCCTGAGTTGTTAATGTTAGCCATTCTGACGGGTGTGAGGTGATATCTCATTGTGGTTTGATTTGTATTTCCCTGATATGAATGATGTTGAGGATCATTTCATGTGTCTGTTGGCCATCTGGATATCTTCTTTAGAGAAGTGTCTGTTCATGTCTTTAGCCCATTTCTTCACTGGATTATTTGTTTTTTGGGTGTTGAGTTTGATAAGTTTATATAGATTTTGGATACTAACCCATTATCTGATACATCGTTTGCAAGTATCTTCTCCCATTCTGTCGGTTGCCTTTTAGTTTTGCTGATTGTTTCCTTCACTGTACAGAAGCTTTTTATTTTGATGAGGTCTCAATAGTTCATTTTTGCTTTTGTTTCCCTTGCCTCCGGAGATGTGTTGAGTAAGAAGTTGCTGTGGCCAAGCTACTCTTGAAGCTAAGAACAAGGTAGGGTCATCTGTGTGGTTGAGTCAGTTAAGCATCCGACTTTGGCTCAGGTCATGATCTCACAGTTCAACACGTCTGGCTCTGTGCTGACAGCTGGAGCCTGGAATCTGCTAAGGATTCTATGTCTCCCTCTCACTCTGCCCCTCCTCTGCTCATGCTCACTCTCTCTCTCTCTCAAGAATAAATAAACATTTAAAAAAAGAACAAGGCAAATTATCTTGTCAACCAGACATCAACATTTATTATAAAACTATGTAATTAAGATTTTCTATTAGTAACACAGAGACAAATAAATACACCAATGGAAAAGGAAAGAGAACTCAGAAATGGGCCTGAAATACAGAAGTGAATATTGAGGTCATAAGATAGATCGTATATGTTATATATTATATTATATTATATTATGCATAGTAGAGCTGGGATGATTAGCTATGTATGTAGAAAATTAATGAAGTTTTAGCCTCACCCACCATATGCAAAAATCAGTTCCCATTAGACTAAAGTACTAAATGTGAAACGCAAAACTATAAATCTTTTATAAAATAGTACAGAACAATGTATTGATGATAGAGGATTTTTAAAAACAAGATATGAAAAGCATAACTATAACTATAAAAAGTTGATAAATACAATTATATTAAAATTATGAGCTTTATCAAAACTCTGTTAGGAATTAAAACACAATCCACAAAGTTGGAAAAATATTTGCCACACATACGAACAACAAAATCCTAGTATTTTACATTATAAAAAGAAAAAAATCATTCTGATAGGAAAATGAGCAAAAGAATAGAACAGCAACTTGACAGAAGAGGAAATCTAAATCTCTAAGTTTCTCAGCCTTAATAGTAATCATGCAAATTAGAGCCACAATGAAAAGTATCATTAAACAGGTATCAGAATGGGAAAAATTAAGATGTCCAATAAAATGAAGTATTGGCAATAATGTTGAACAATAAGGACTCTCATTTTAGGAAGAGTTTCAGTGACCTATTATATGGTAAAGTTAATTCAGCCAAGAATTCCACTAGGTATTTATTTTAGAGAAACTCATACTCATTGCACCAAAAAAATGTACAAGAATATTCATGGTAACACTGTTTGTAGTAACCAAAATCAGGAAATAATTCAAATGGCCATGTGCAGTAGAAATAGAAAGATAAATTTTGATATATCCATACTGTGAAGTGAATATAATCAATGCAAATGAACAAAATATAGTCATAAAGAATAGCATGAATGAATCTTAAATATAATATTGAACAAAATTATATGTAATACATTATTCATATAAAGTTCAGGTAAAGGCAAACAGGACTATTTTATTTAGAGATGCATTATAAATGGTAAAACCATAAAGAAAGCAAGGAACTCAGAAAGAATTTTAGTGCAGCTTGGGTTATTATAAGAGGGGAAGGAACAAGGTTCATATAATGGAGTGGTGTACATTCCTAGTGCTGATAATCTTTAAAAAAAATCTTAAAAATTTTATTCTTATAGTGTCACAGAGATCATTGCTTTATAATTATTTGTTAAATTATACCTACATATTACATGTGCTTAAATCTTAAAAAATTTTATATAGTGTTCACACAGATCATTACTTTATAGTTATTTGCTAAAGAATACATATATGTTACATATACTATTCAGGAGGTACGGCATATTTCAAAATTCCTTAAGAACTGTAAATATCAAACTAAATGGTGAAATACTGAAATAATTTCTATTGAAAACCAGAAATTGGGCAGATTTGCCTGTTTTCTCCACTATTTCCTAATGTTTTGGAAATTATAACTAAGGTAATAAGACATAATGATGAAGTACTTAGAATGATTGTAGAAAACCAGTTGCTTATTTTATATGCAGATAATATGATTATATTCATAGGTAACTCAATAGGATGGGGTGAAAATTATGAGAAGTAATAAGATTAAGTTGGTAACACACACAAAAAAATACAAAAAAAATAGGTTTTTACTATTTTGTCAGTAACCAATTTGAACTGGAAATGGGGAAAAATCAATTCACATTAGCAACAAAATAACTTTTAATAAACTTAACCAAAAAAAGGTACAGAATTTATATGAATAAAACTATACTGAGTGACATAAAACAAGCTCTGAATAAATGGAAAGATACACCACATGGCTGACCTCAGCAAAACTTTAATAATAATAATAATTAATAATAATAATAATAATAATAATAATGGAATATATTTGAAGGAAATTGAGCATATCAAGAAATCAAAGAGAAAGGTGAAGATCCAAACTTTGGTCAGGTCATGAATTAGAGTACCTGTGGATATCTAAGTCGTGGAAATTAATAAACTCTTCAAATCATCCCCCTATTGAACAACCATAGCCTTTGATAATGAAAATGCCTGAGTGAAAGGGCCCAACTGGCCTAGATTAAGTCATCTGTGCTTGGGAAAGAACATTTAAGGTTTGTTTGTAATGCCATTTTCCTTTTTTTTAATTAAAAATTTTATTTTTTTTTCTTTTATAGATGTTGTCATGTTGGTTTCCATGTAACACTCAGTGCTTATCCCCAGAAGTGCCCTCCTCCATGCCCATCAGCCCCCTTCCCCCCTCCCCCATCAGCCCTCAGTTTGTTCTCAGTATTCAAGAGTCTCTCATGGTTACTTCCCTCCCTCTCCCTAAATATTTTCCCCCTTCACCTCCCCCATAGCCCTCTGCTTTAAAAACTTTTTTTCTGTTTTTTTATTTATTTTTGAGAGACAGAGAGAGACAACATGAGCAGAGGAGGGTCAGAGAGAGAGAGGGAGACACAGAATCCGATACAGGCTCCAGGCTCTGAGCTAGCTGTCAGCACAGAGCCTGACATGGGACTCGAACCCACGAGATCATGACCTGAGCTGAAGCCAGATGCTTAACCGACTGAGCCACCCAGGTGGGCCTCCCCATAGTCCTCTGCTAAGTTTCTCCTGTTACACTTATGAGTGAGAACATATGATATCTGTCCTTCTCTGCCTGACTTATTTCACTTAACATAGCAGCACTTTCAACAATAGCCAAATCATGGAAAGAGCCTAAATATCCATCAGCTGATGAATGGATCAAGAAGATGTGGTTTATATATACAATGGAATACTGCATGGCAATGAGAAAGAATGAAATCTGGCCATTCATAGCAGCGTGGATGGAACTCGAGGAGGTCATGCTAAGTGTAATGCCATTTTCCTATCTAACCCACCTTTTTAACCTGCCCTTTAAAGGGATCTAAAACTCAGCAGTCACAAAAAAGACAACAGCACTTCTGTTTTAGTGAGCATGTGGTTGGCTCAATATATAACCTTGATTTGGCACATGAGTCTCAAGGTCAGACAGACATGTCCATAAATTATTAAAGCACAGCCCTATGGCATATAAATACTTTTCCTTTGCTTTAAGGCTTATTTCTATATCATTGCTTTGATTCTTACTGGCAATGAAACTGACCTATTCTTCTCAGCCTGCCTGGAATGCCACTTTTCTTGAAGTGATCCTGCTGGAAGCCTCCTTGAGTGGCCAAGACAGGCCCTCTTCACCTTTCACTTTATCCTTACTTGGAATTCTGACCTATTCTGAAGGTGCTCTTGGCCTTTCCCCTACTCTCCAGGATTAGGCTTCCTTAGCAGGCCACCCTCCTCACTTCCTATTGGTGCATTTGTTGTGTTAGTGAAGGTCCTACTAGTTCCAAAGGCTCAGCAATTTTTTAACTTTCCTCGGCACAAAGGCAGTCAAAGAGCCAAACTCTGCAGCTTTCCTCTTGCCCAGATTCAGGATCCCTTCTCTGTCTTGAGACTCATGTGCCTGTGAACAGTATGGTCTGATGACAGAGTTAGCCTTCCCAGCCCAGATATGACCAAATGTGATGGAATCTATTGGAGCCCAAACTGTGGTTCTTTTGCTTCATCTCTGATCTTTTTCTTTTCTCTAATACCCTGCATCCCTAAGCCATGTGTTCAGATTTGGATTCTTAGATTCCCCTTTTACCTGATGCAGGCTTAAAAGTTCTTTTATGTTTTTCTAGAAATGAAAATACCATTTTCTGGTGAAGCAAACATGGAAAACCAAGCTTGGGTGATTGATTGTGATTGTGATTTACTCTTCCACAAACCACTGCCTTGTATCCAAAGGTTTTGTTAAACAGAGATGAGGTCTAGAAAATTGAGACCTTAACCCATGGACCTTTGGAGCCCTATGACAGTTAGAAGGCATTAGTAGATGAAGACTTGAACTGGACTGGGCAGCTAGACAGTCTATGCAAGTTGAGTCAACCCTGCCTATCACTGTTGCTACATAATCACCTGAAAACTCTAACATATACCATTGAGAAGTGAACTTAAAAGGTTTCATATAGTATGGATCAGTTCTAATAGAATTTGGGCCTTGGAATCAGTCAGTTAACTAGATTGTGAATATATGTAAAATATATAATTTTACATATAAGAATATAGGATCTCATGGGTTCAATAACTAGCACAAAGTTATTGAACCCACGTGGAAGTTATTGAACCCATGTGAGCCTATATTCTTACATGAAAAATTAACTTAAAGGGTAATAAATTTAATAAAATAAATTAAATTTGTTTATTAAAATTAAATAATTTAAAATAATTTAATAAAATTTTATTAAAATTACCCTTTATGTTAATTTTTCTTTTGCTTTCATTCTCTCAACAGTTCTATGTTAAACATCTGCCATTCAGAAAACTGAATCTTAGAGGGGTTATTTATTTATTTATTAATAGTTTATTGTCAAATTGGTTTCCATATAACACCCAGTGCTCTTCCCCACAAGTGCCCTCCTCCATGACCACCCTCCCTTTCCCCTCCTCCTCCCCCTTCAGCCCTTGGTTCCTTTTCAGAATTCAGTAGTCTCAGAGGGGCTATTTAATAGCTTATTCCTACAGAGCAGAACTAGGACTAGGTATTTTGATCTCAATACCTGTGTTTATCCTGACTTTACCACACTTTTATTTCCAAAAGCCTTGATTATTCAAAAACACCTACTGCTTAGAATTCTGGATAATCTTTTTATTAAAAAAAAATCTCTTCCTATTGTTATTTTGATGATATTATAATAAATAAAATTTAGGGGTAGTTATAAACAAGAAAGAGAAGAAAGGAAGAAAGGGAGGAAGGAAGAGAGGAAGAAGAAAGAAAAAAGGAAGGAAGGAAGGTGTGGGGTAGAGAGGGAAAGAGGAAAGAAGTAAAGAACTGCCCCTAGAAAAGTAGGTATTGTATTTCCCATATTTAAAGAAAATAAATGTAAAATAGTATTAGTTAACCATATGGTAAAATATATTTGAAATTCATATTTTATACTTGCTTTTCATCCCAATTATAGGTATTTATTTTATTCAACAAACATTTAATGTTTAATGTATTAGGCCAAGAACAGGGAATAAGGAGTAAGATGACTGACAGATATCTTAGGAAGAGTTCCACTTTCAAGGATCTTCATTCAACATTCAGTGGGCCTGATGTATTGAGTATTCAATACTTAAGTGCTTGGTTTCTGGGATAAAAGGTTGAGTTGATTAAGACAGTTACTCCTATACTTATTTTACCATCTGCATTAGTTTTCTAAGGGTACAATTAACAAAGTACCACAAATCATGTGGCTTAAAACAACAAAAAGCTATTGTCTCACCATTCTGGAAGTTGTCAGTTTGATGTCTGCAAAGTTGGTTCCTTCTGAGTGCTGTAAGAGAGAACTGTTTGAGGCCTCCCCCCATCTTTGGTGGCCTTGGGCATTCCTTGGACCCTATCTTCCAGTTGCATCACTCCAATTCTCTGTCCTCACATGGAATTCTCCCTATGTATTCATATCATCATCTTTCTTCTACTCATGCCTGGCTCTGTGTCCAGATTGCCCCTTTTCATAATGATACCAGTCATATTGGATCAGGGACTACCCTAATGATCTCATTTTAACTTGATTGCCTCTGTAAAGACCTTATTTCCAAATAAGATTATATTCTGAAGTTAAGTAGGATGTTAAGACTTCAATATATCTTTTTTTGAGAGACACAATTCCACCCATAACACCATCTATCTTTCCTTTTTCTCCTATAAAGTTTGAAAAATTAGTTGAAAACCAAATGACTATGCTCCAGTTCATTCTGATCAATATGATTTTCCCATTGCCACTATAATATAATGAAAACTCTTTTTTTCCCCTTTATTATACACTTAAGAAATGCCTAGAAAACCAAATTCAAGTAGAGGTTATACAAGGATGAAGAAAAATAGAGTGTTATTAACAATAAAAGTATCAGTTTTGTAAAATATGAAAAAATGAAGACAAAATATTACAAAGAGTTAATTTGTATCTGCTCTAAGGAAAGTCTTTCAGATGGTGAGATTCTAAAACCATCATCCATGGGCTGTTGGATTGCCATATTGACTGCCATGGTATTCTACACAGTCTTGTTTCTTTCTTTTCTTTTTCTTTCTTTCTTTTCTTTTTTTTTGGGGGGGGGATCGTGGGGAGAGTGCAAGCAAGGGAAGGATAGAGGAGGGGGACAGAGAATCTAGGGTAAGCTCTGTGCTGATATACTGACAGCAGGGAGCCCAATGTGGGGCTTAAACTCACGAACCATGAGATCACGACCTGAGCCAAAGTTAGATAGTCAACCGATTGAGCCACCCAAGTGTCACTACACAATCTTGCTTCCTAGGAGAGGGTTCATTTTATAGAAAATATTTATGAGCAATGTGATCATGCTGGTGGAGTTTACTGGTTTTGCCATATTCTCCATCTCCCTGAAGCTGCTATTATAAAATGGAATAGTGGCCTTTTGAAATCTCATTTATCATGGCAGCTGAGTGACAACACTTGGTAGGATTGAAGCAGTGTCCTACTGTAGCAGTTCTCAAATTATTTGGTATCAGAATCCCTGTTATACCATACATAAAAATAAATTCAAAATGCATGAAAGACCTAAATGTGAGACAGGAAACCATCAAAACCCTAGAGAAGAAAGCAGGCAACAACCTCTGACCTCAGCCACATCAATTTCCTGCTCAACACATCTCCAAAGGCAAGGGAAGTAAAAGCAAAAATGAACTATTGGGACCTCATGAAGATAAAAAGCTTCTGCACTGCAAAGGAAACAATCAACAAAGCTAAAAGGCAACCAATGGAATGGGAAAAGATATCTGCAAATGACATATTAGATAAAGGGCTAGTATCCAAAACCTATAAAGAACTTACCAAACTTAATACCTGAAAAACAAATAATCCAGTGAAGAAATGGGCAGAAGACATGAATAAACACTTTTCTGTAAAAGACATACAGGTGGATAACAGACACATGAAAAAATGCTCTCAACATCATTCATCATCAGGGAAATACAAACCAAAACTACAATGAGATACCACCTCACACCTGTCAGAATGGCCAATATTAACAACACAAGAAACAACAGGTATTGGCAAGGATGAGGAAAAAGGGGAACCCTCTTGTACTGTTGGTGGGAATGCAAACTGGTCCAGCCACTCTGGAGAACATCATGGAGGTTTCTCAAAAAGGCAAAAATAGAACTACCCTATCATCTAGCAATGTTACCACTTGTACCAAAAGATACAAAAATACAGGTTCAAAGGGGCACATACTCCCTGAAGTTTATAGGAGCATTAGGAGGGAGCCCAACAGTTCATTGACTGGTGAATGGATAAAGAAGATGTGGCATATATATACAATGGAATGTTCCTCAGCCATCAAAAAGAATGCAATCTCACCATTTGCAATAACATGGATGGAGCTAGAATGTATTATGCTAGTGAAATAAGCCAATCAGAGAAAGACAAATAACACATTATTTCACTCATATGTGGAATTAGAGAAACAAAAGAGATGAACATATGGGAAGCAGGGTGGGGGGAGGAAGGAGAGAGGGAAACAAACCACAAGAGTAAGCTGAGGGTTGATGGAGGAGGTGGGTGGGGGATTGGCCAGTTGGGTGATGGTTATTAAGAAGGGCACCTGTTATGATGAGCACTGGGTGTTGTATATAAGTGGTGAATCACTGAATTCTACTCCTTAAAAGCTAATATTGCACTGTATGTTAACTGAAATTTCAATTTAAAATATGTATTTGGCAGATTTTTTCTTAAAACCAACAGAAATAAGCATGACAGAGAAAAATAAAACTGACATTATTTGTTGCTAGTAGTAAAATTCTGACTGAGATTGGTGATCATATTTTTGGATGTGATTTTTTTATATTATGTAATTAACTGTGTTACTCTTTGGAATGTCTGTTTAATATATAATAAATGTATCACTATTTGGAACACCAGTGAGCCAGTATTTCTCAAATGACCAATGCATGGTATTTTATTTTATTATTTTTTATTTTTATTTTTTTCATTAATAGTTTATTGTCAAGTTGGTTTCCATATAACACCCAGTGCTCATCCCCACAAGTGCTCTCCTCCATGCCCATCAGCCCCCTTTCCCTCTCTCCCTCCTCCATCAGCCCTCAGTTTGTTCTCAGTATTCAAGAGCCTTTCATGATTTGCCTCCCTCCCTCTCCTCAACTATTTTTACCTATTCCCCTCCCCCATGGTCCTCTGTTAAGTTTCTCCTGTTACACTTATGAGTGTAAACATATGGTATCTGAACTTCTCTACCTGACTTACTTCATTTAGCGCATGACACCCTCAAGTTTCATCCACATCACTACGAATGACCTGATTTCATTCTTTCTCATTGTATTCTCATGTAGTATTCCATTGTATATATAAACCACATCTTCTTGATTCATTCATCAGTCGATGGACATTTAAGCTCTTTCCATGATTTGGCTATTATTGAAAGTGCTGCTATGAACATTGGGGTACATGGGCCCCCTGTGCATCAGCACTTCTGTATTACTTGGGTAAATTCCTAGCAGTGCTATTGCTGGGTCATAGAGGAGTTCTCTTGTTGATTTTTTGAGGAACCTCCACACTGTTTTCCAGAGCGGCTGCACGTTTACATTTCCATGCAGGGTATTTTGAAAATCATGCCTGAATGAAAGTTCTACTCAAAGCACAATATAGACCAATGGATTTTAAGAGAGTAGGAAAAAGTCATTGATATTGTTTCAGACCTGAGGATGCCCCTCCCTTTACAATAATGTATCTGCTTGAGGTAGGATATTCTTCATATACTTCAGAAAAAAACAGGTTCAGCTATCTTCATTAAGTCAGACTTTAAAAAGATTGGCAAAACTGTATAACAATGCTACTCTTCTAAATTTTTTGTTTCAAGAAATATAATTATTTTAGTGACATTGATACTTGTGTTTGGGCACCTGGGTTGCTCAGTCAGTTAAGCCTCCAACTCTCAATTTTGGCTCAGATCATCATCTCACAGTTGGTGAGATCCATTGCCAAGTCGGGCTCTGCACTGACTTCATGGAGCCTACTTGGGATTCTCTCTCTCCCTCTCTATCTGCCCATCCTCTGCTTTTGCTCTCTTGCTCTCTCTCAAAGTAAATAAAAATAAAATATTAAAAAATGCTACTTATGTTAACATACAATGGATTTATTATTGTTACTTTTAGATGAATTGATAAATATTTTTAAAATTCTGTTTTAATTAAAATTTTTTAGACAGTATGAGTGGGGGAAGGGCAGAAGAAGAGGGAGAGAGAGAATCCTAAGCAGGCTTTACACCCAACATGGAGCCCAACTCAGGGCTTGATCTCATGATGGTGAGACTATGACTTGAGCCAAAATCAAGAGTTGGACACTGAATCAACTGAGCCATCCAGATGCCCCTCTCAGTTTTAATTCATAAAACAGTAAATATCAACAGGTATAACCATGTTAAAAAGATCTCTTTGGAATCTTCAATAAGTTTTAAGAATATAACAGGGATTTTTAAAAAATATAATTTATTGTCAAATTGGCTAACATACAGTATGTCAAGTGTGCTCTTGGTTTTTTGGGGTAGATTCTCGTGGTTCATCACTTATATACAACACCCAGTGCTCATCTCAACAAGTACCCTCCTCAATGTCCATCATCCTTTTCCCCTCTCCCTTCAACTCTCAGTTTGTTCTCTGTATTTAAGAGTCGCTTATGGTTTGCCTCCCTCCATCTCTGTTTATAACTATTTTTTCCCCATTTCCTTCTCCCAAGTTTCTTCAAATCCATGTATGAGTGAAACCATACAATATCTGTTAGCCATCTTGATGGCTTCTTTGCAAAAGTGTCTATTCATGTCTTCTGCCCATTTTTTAACTGGGTTATTTGGCTTTTTGGGTATGGAGTTTGAGAATTTCTTTATAGATTTTGGATACTAACCCTTTATCAGATTCGTCATTTGCAAATATCTTCTCCCATTCCATAGGTTTTCTTTTAGTTTTGTTGCTTGTTTCCTTTGCTGTGTAGATGCTTTCTATCTTGATGAAGTCCCAATAGTTCATTTTTGGTTTTGTTTCCTTTACCTCCTGCAATGTGTTTAGTAAGAAGTTGTGCAGCTGAGGTCAAAGAGATTGCTGCCTGTGGTTTTCTCTAGAATTTTAATGGTTTCCTGTTTCAATTTAGGTCTTTCATCCAATTTGAATCCATTCAAAGTACTTTGAATAC
The DNA here is from genome assembly GCF_006229205.1 of Suricata suricatta. Classification (NCBI taxonomy): domain Eukaryota; kingdom Metazoa; phylum Chordata; class Mammalia; order Carnivora; family Herpestidae; genus Suricata; species Suricata suricatta. The sequence continues at coordinate 65,184,018 of NC_043709.1, forward strand.
AGTAAAAGTGCTGTTCTATTTTTTTGAAAAGTAGTTACCTCAGTTCACAAATGAAATAGTTGTACAAGTGCTTTTTCTTGAGACAACCATCATGCTTTGGTTTTTAGTACAAGTGATTTATGCATACTTCCTATTTAGTTGCACAGAAAAGTAAAAAGAGGTATACTCAAGTGTCAAGATTTAATAGAATTAACATTTTTTACTGTTACATCAAGATGTTCTAAGTGTTGCAAAGCTATTCTCCTATGTTTTCTTCTAAAGACACAAAGGAACAATTTGGAGATAACATATCTTAACAATAGTGAGTCTTTCAGTCCATGAACATAGTATATCTCTCCATGTATTTAAACTTCTTCAATTTCTCTCTGCAGTGTTTTCTAGTTTTCAGTGTACAAATCTTACACATCTTTTGTTAAACTTATCATTGAGTATATCATATTTTTAAACATAAATTGAATTGTTTTTACTTTTATTTTCCAACTGTTGCTTATTTATAAAAATATAACTGATTTCTGTATTGACCTTGTATCACGTGACCTTCTTTAATTCATTTATTATAGTCTATTAAATTATCTGTAGATTCCTCTAAATTTTCTATATACATGACAAGGTTACTTTTCTAAACTATGTGGGTTTTATTTTTAATTTTTTCCTCTTTTGCACTGATTAGGGCCTCCAGTACAATGTTGAAAAGAAGCAGTGAAAGCATACATCCTTGTCTTGTTTCCAAAATAAAACAAAAAAATTTTAATGTTTATTTATTTTTGAGAGAGAGAGAGAGAGAGAGAGAGAGAGAGACAGAGCATGAATGGCTTAAAGGAAGACAGAGAGAGGGAGACACAGAAGCAGGCTCCAGGCTCTGAGCTGTCAGCCCAGAGGTCAATGTGGGGTTGGTACTCACAAACTGTTGAGATTATGACCTGAGCCAAAGTCAGGTGCTTAACTGACTAAGCCACCCAAGCACCCCATCTTGTTCCAATATTAAGATGAAAGTCTTTCACATTAACTATAGGCTTTTCAGAGATAAGCTTTTTATTCCTAGTTTGTGAAGGGTTGTTGCATCTTGTCAGTTGCTTTTTTGGTATCAGTTGAAACCATCATAAGAGTTTCCTGTTTTGTTCTATGTGGTATATTTCTTCTGTTGATTTTCAAATGCTAAAGTATTTTAACACTCCTGGGATAAGCCACTCTTGGTCATAGTGTATTTTTCTTTTCATATATTGCTATAATCAATTTGCTAAAAATTAATTAAGGATTTTTACATCTGTGTTCATGAGAGTCTGTAACTTTATTTTCTTGTAATGTTCTTGTCACTTTTGACATCAAGGCCATGTTTGTCTCATAATGAGTTTAGAAGTTTAATGTCTTTGCTTGGTTTTAGTATTAGGATAATTATAGCCTTTTTAAATGAGTGAAGAAGTGTCCCTTTCTCTCTTTTCTGAAAGGTTTGTTTCTTGGTAGGATTAGTATGCTTTTGTTTAAGTTTGATCAGATTCACTAGTAAGACAATGTGGACCTTGAAATTCCTTCTCATGATTACAAATCTAATTTCTTTAGTTGGTATATTTAGATTTTTATATTTTCTTATAATTTGATAATTCTGGTATTCAAAGTACTTGTTCAGTTCATCTGATTTTGTCAAATTCATTGGCATAAAAAGTCTTTTTTTTAGCTTTTATTAGCTTTTGAGCCTATGAAGAATCTGTTGTGATGCCCTCTTTAATTCCTGATGTTGGTACCTCATTTTTTCTTTTTGTGTAGTGGAGGTTTATTAACTCTATTGATGTTTTAAAAAAAACAATCTTTGCAACAACTTTTGCAATTTGGCATTATCTTATAAAGATGAATACTCACATGTTCAACAATTCTAATCCTAGAGAAACTCTTGAACAAGTGTACCAGAAGTAATTTACAAGGTGCTCACAGTAGCATTGTTCAAGGAAGCAAAAAAAAAGTGTAAATAACTCATTCCATGTGAAAAAAAATGTAGTGCTTATGCATGAACAATCATAAAAATGAAAAATGAGATATATAGTGTATTCATTTTCTATTGTTGCATAAAAATTATTGCAAATTTGGTGCAAACAACACATTTATTATCTCATAGTTCTGTGGGTCAGAAGTCCAGGCATGGGCCAGTTTGGTACTCTGCTCAGGGTCTCATCAGGCTAAAATCAAACTATGAGCCATGCTATGACCTCTTCTAAGACTCAGTGGTCTTCTTCCAAGATCACATGGTTGTTAGTAGAATCCAATTTCATATGGCTGTAGGGCTGAGGTCCCCACCTCCTTGCTAGCTGATAGCCAGGGAATGCTCTCAGCTCCTACGGGCTCCCTTCAGTTCCTAGCCACATGCCCCCTCACAGTATGGCAACTTCTAATCTCTCTGACTTCAGGAAGTGCCCACTCCTATGGGTTCACCCCCTTAGGTCAGGGATACCCAGGATAATCTTCATTTTGATTAACTCAAAGCCAACTGATCAGTAGCTAATCATGGAAATGAAATTCTGCTGTCGTGCACTCAAGAAGAGTGAGCAGACGTGCAGGACTGTCTCTGCGAGCAAGCAGTAAAAGCAGGAGACTGCACATAGCCTTTATGTCATATTTTATCAGATATAAGTATCAAAGAGTATCAAAGTATGGAAAGAAAACACAAAGGATCTTCAGACATACATCTGGTGACAGTATGAAGGCATGCAGGGAGTGTATGCAGCTCCAAGGAGTGTCAGGAAATTGCAGTGGGTTCTGTTTCTTAACTGTCCGTGGCGGGGATCATGGGTCTCTATATCTCATAATGCTATTGTGTTCAAAAGCCTAAGAACATTGCTGACATTTCAGTTTATTGCCCCATTCACCCTCCAGGGCTTACAATACATTCTACAGAAATAACTCCACAAAATTCTACCATATTCACAAGTCCCACCCATACACATCAAGAGTAAGGGACTAGAAAGGACATGTATGGGGGGTGAGAATGTTAGGGAACATCTTAAAATTCTTTTACCACAGCCATATGACAGGCAAATAACTCTAATCTAATGGAAAACAACTTTGAGTCTGTATTATACCAGCCATTATATGCTATAGGCATTTAAAATCTCAGAAGAATATTTAACCCAGTCTAACTCTTTCTGCCATGGGGTATTGGATGATGCCAGGTATTTCTCTAATGTGATTCAGCAATCTGGCCTACTTAAAATATAAATTAAGAACTAGAGATAATAGAATTAAAGATCAGGTTTTCAGTAATTTATAAATAAAATGTGTTGTAAATAAACAGCTAAATTAAGAAACTATATGACAGATTGAGATTACACCACTCCAAAGCTGTCCCAGTGTAATATGATATTTCACAAGTGCCAAGTTGACCCAGTCTTGATGTCATGGCTAAAACCATCAATTCCCCTTCACTGGCAATTTATCAACACCACACCCACCCCCACTACTTCCCTTATCAGGTTCTAACACTCCTGGGTTACAATATACACTTACCCAAATGCCAGAGGCCCCCAGATACATACACTCAGGAACAGCTACTTCTTTCCTAGGCCCATAGAGTTATTCAAAATACCCAACCCCCAGGAAGCCTGGGAAACCTACCTAACTGTATCCTGTTTTCCATACATAAGCACAGTTCCAGCTTACTGTTACTCTGTCCTCACGTGTAACCTGCTATGTGGCCCTGCATGACAGACTTCTCTCTTTGGAGCTGTAAGTAACAAAGAGTTCTGCCTTTTTTCTATCTGAGTTGTGTCCCACCATCAAAATCTCTTTAAATCTTATAAAACATCTAGTCTTACCCTAATTTGCAACACCAGCTGTCACTAACTGACAGCTGCCTGCACTTGGTCCACTATTTGCACTGACTACAAATTATTTCTGCCAAGTAATACTCATTGCCAACATCTTGCTTTTGAATAGTGCTTTATAAATTTTACACCATATGCCTATATTTTTACTTAATTTATTCCTCACAACAGCTTTAAGGAAAAGAAGAACAACATTATACTAACTTGATAGATGAGATTAAGGCTCTGATCTGTCACCCAGAGGCACAATCAGAATGAAAAAACAAATCTTTTGGCGCTATTTCTAGCAAACCCCTTGTGCCTGCTATTTGATTTAGCACTGTCTTTTTAATTAACATTTTTCTATTTAAAGAGTACACGAAACTATTACCCTCTATTAAGGCCACTCCTTCCCTCCCTCTCAATATCAAGGACAGTAGGATTTAAGTGTAAGCCACAAAACTTCTTAAGCCTTGACACCACTACCATTCATTGCCAAGCATGATTTAAGGGATGCTCACATCCTCACATGCCTGGCTTCTGCAAAGACAGTCCCTTTAGCCTTAACTCTGCACAAAATAGAATGGAGAGTCCACAGAGCTCAACACACACCTTGGTGAGACACACACCTCACATACTCAACCCCAGTCAACCTTTACACTTCACCCCACCATTGACAAACTGACTACGGGACCAGTCCCAAGAAGGAGGCTATACTTAGAACTGATTATCCACCTCCCCCTGAAAGAACTAATCCCATCATGCCCTATATCTCTGCCTACAACACTCACCTTAAGAATCCTTAGCCTCCAGATCATCCCTAAAAATAGAGGTTCTTACCCTATTACAGTCTTCTAAATTGCCTAATTTGAATTAGATTACAATTCCCCAAAACAACCTCTAAACCCTTCCATTGTAGCCTTTGGTATTCAGGGTCTGTCATCAACAAAACCCCCCTTTCTATAGATGGAATATTTGTGTATCCCCAAAATTCATGTGTTGAAATATAATCTCCAATATGATTGTATTTAGAGGTGGGGCCTTTGGGAGGTGATTAGGTCATGAGTTACTGGCCTTATAAAAGAGGCCTCAAAAGAGAGCTCCCTTACCCCTGCCATAGTGAGAAGACATCAGAAAACAGGTTCTCAGTAGGCACTGATCTTAGACATCTCAGCCTCCAGAACTGTGAGAAATAAATGTTCAGTGTTTATAAGCCACCTAGTATACAGTGTTTTGTTACAGCAGCCCCAACAGACTAAGACACCCTTATATCCTTCAGCATCTTTGATAGATGTTTGTTTATTCTCTTTATCTAGTCAGAACATGGCTGTTCCTTAACAAAGCATGCTTCCTAACAAAGCATGTAGTCCTCTGGAGAGATGGCTATTTTTGCACCTACAATTTACATACCAATACATTTCAAATGATAAACTGCAATCCATTAGTGAGTTGTGACACTAATTTAGTGGGTGGAAAATGGAAAAATTTTTAAATAAAGTAATAGAATAGAAACCAGCAGCATATATGCAATATATTATTTCATCAAAGTTTTGTTTCAGCTATATAAATAATGGCTTTCCACTATCTAAGGCTAGAAGTAAAATGTTCTCTTTGCTTTCCATGCTGCCTCAAGTACCATTTCCCTTCTTCCTCCATAAATAATGTCCTGTACCTTTGAAGCACTTGCCATCAAACCATCATACACAGTACACTTCATTGTTATTATCACCTAACATATCCTGGTCATTCTCCTTTTTTCATTAACGACTCCTTCAACTGGCTTGCTGTCTCACCATATAACACCATCATCATTCCTGGTGGCCTCAATATCCATGTGGACAATTCCATCTTATGCCCTGGGTTAGGTTGCACAAGTGTGATTATTAAAATAACTGACATATTTTCATAGTCACTGGTGCCTCCAGGACCAACACCATAGGCTACATCCCTTTTGATGGATCCATGTCCATGCTACTATTGGTAGTTAAACACTTGGAATACTATGCCTGCTGACACCCTAGCCTCTCAGCAACTTGGCCATTCACTTTCACAGTCATATCCTATGCCTAGTTTTCCCAATGACTTCAACCCCTATCTCAAATTCAAGCACCCCCTCTACCACCTTCACCTTTAGCTCATTCCATTCTAACCAATTTGTCTACTTCACTAAGACTCTTGAATAAAACTGATCTTTCATCTTATGTTTGCACTGTCCATCACTCTACTAACGTCCTCTTTTCAGTCATTATGTAGCTTCAATTCTTAGGTCTTACCACTCATTGCATTCTGACTATGCATTCAGTTCTTTATCTGCATCATCTCATCCTTCACAGAAACCCCACCAAGTTGTATAATGGCATTCATTTTACTGGTTAAACAGCTTTATATACATAAATCTTCCCAAGATTATCAAAAGTGGAGTTTCTACAGTTTCAATGTCTGAACTACTATTTCCTTAACCATAGACTAGGAATAATTTATCTGAGTTGTGAAGATCACATATACAAAAAGTACTTTGTAAAATGTAAAGTGCTCTAAAATGTTAGTTATAGGGATGCCTGGGTGGCTCAGTTGGTTAAGCGTCCAGCTTCGGCTCAGGTCATGATCTCACAGTTCATGGGTTCAAGCCCCGCATCAGGCTCTGTGCTGACGGCTAGCTCAGAGCCTGGAGCCTGCTTCGGATTCTTTATCTCCCTCTATCTCTGACCCTGCCCAGCTCACGCTGTCTCTCTCTCTCAAAAATAAATAAATAAATAACATTAAAAATAAAATGTTAGTTATAATTATTAATTACTGACCAGGGAGCCCTTACCCTTTCTCTACATAGGGGCCCTAATCTGAAACTTCCCTCAACCCTTCTCTCTCCTTTATAGTCATGGACATAGAGGAAGTAAACATCTCCACTGACCTGTTGGTAGAAAATTCATCTCTGACACCAATCTTCAAAACTTTGAATGGAAGAAAAGCAGTGTCATAAGTCGTGGTTGGGTTCTAGCTAGCAACAGAAGGTATGGTTTCATTATGGCCTAACAGGCTTTTATAAGCCAAGCTGATAATTCATTACAATCAACTGACTGATAAAGGAACTCATAACACAATCCTAAACTGGTAAATGCCTGCATTGTACTTTCTTATTCAAACCACAGCAGAACAGGATTTCAGAAATGAAGAAGCCAAGACTGTAGGTAGGAGACTGAGTCTCTTAAGGTCTTTCAAAGTCCTACAGAGAACTTGAAACTTTAAGTGTCTGGGAACTCTCCCTGAGCCTCAGACAGAACGCTGCTGTGTCCTAAAAAACTCTGTATTCCACACACTAGAATCTGGCTATGGGCCCAATTCATCCCATTCTGTGGTTCTGAATTCTATCAATAGGGCAGCTGCAGGCCACCAAGTTTCCTTAGAATGATGTGATTAGACCCATCAGGTATATTGCTTTCTTTTAACACTAAATATAATGACTCTCTATTACTTGACATGGCAAATAAAAAACCCACTATTCTCATCGTTCTATCAACTTCCTCATTTCAGCTCTCCTCTACTCTAGATAGACACCCCACATCTATGTTCTTTATTGCACATCATCCTATGGTGAGTCCATTTCTGCCTTCTGATTCTATCCAAGCTGTTTTTCCTACATTTTCCCATCAAAACTGATCTTGAAACTTTTCCACCAGAACGTTTTTAAAAGATGGAATTATCTACCTGCAGCTCACTGCACACTTAATTATTCCACCTTGTAACATTATATAGGAGTGTGGACTTGTCCACATATTACTGTTGAAAGATGAGGTACTACTCTGGTGTATCAGGTTATAAGTCTAAGGCCAGGGCTCAATTCCTAATTTTGCCTTTTGGCTCACTTAACACCCTGAACCCATGCTGAAACTCCATAGTTTGTTGATTGATAGGTGAAGAGATGGCACATCAATGCATAATATAGAGGTATTTTACATTTTTTCCTGTGATGTTAAGACAAGGTTCTGACATAAAGTATATATTTACTAATTACTAATGGCCCACTATCATGCCAATGGGCCAAAGACTATCTTACCTATTTCCCCTAACCCCCGCTTTTTTTAGAGGATACAATCTTACACTGGTTTGTTTCCCAAAGAAGAGAAGAGTCTGGGTGCCTCTCATATCTATCTGCTAGCTTTCCCCAAATATCCAGTAAAGTAAAGTAAAGTAAAGTCAGGTCTGGGTGCTTGGTTTATGTTCAATTTGTGTGGCAGAGGCAATATAAGTGTTTATTAAACCCCATTTCCTTTTCAACTAGGCACAAGCATTTTACTTCCCAGCCACCCCTGCAGTCAGGTGGGACCATGTGACTATACACCTGAATTCTTTTCTAAGAGAATGACGTGAAAATGATGTATTCCACTTCTGGGCTGGCCCCCAGTATCTCCAACCGTCTGCCACAGTTCTCCCTTATCTGAGGCCCATAGATTGGACAATTACAAGGCACCTAGTGATGGTGGAACCACAAGATAGAAACCATGTCCTTCCATGATATCAAGGAGCAGATAGTCCACCCGCTGGCCCCAATCAACCCACTATACCTTTATTGACTTGTGTGAAACATAAGCCTTTATTGTGTTAAATCACCGAAAAAGTGGTTTTATTGGCCTACCTGATTAACACACCTTGTATTTATCAACAGTGGTAACATAAATGAAAAGAACCCCTAGACTTAGTTCCAGAACCCCGAGATACAAATCCTGGCTCGACCACTCTCCCCACATACTTACTCCATTATTAGCTCTAGAATATACTCTATACCCTTTCTCAATTGCATGTCTAGCACATTCTCTTCTTTCTCATCATAGAGCTCTCTCTACTCTTCTGTGCTTCAAGACTTCTGTGAGGCATTCTCTGACTTCCCTCCCACACATATTTATTTCTTTGTTCCTAGTGCAAAGTATATTCCTCCATTTTAATATCTATTACATTTTATGGCAAATATTTGTTGACCTGTGTTTCCAAAGATTGAGTTCTTGAATCCACAGACAGTTCCTTTGGGATCTCTGACTGCCAGCAATTAGTTATAGTGCCTGGCACATAGCAAAAACTAAATATATGTTAAAGGAATGATTGTCACCTATAACCTTAGGTGAGTCACTTATTTTTTAAGTCTATAAAATTTTATAGAATTGTTGTGATAATGAAATAATGTGATTTGTAAATTATAGATAGATTCTAATGGTAACATGGTTTATTCCATTTTGTAGTCCCTTCTCATTTTTTCTCAGTCAAATTCATCTTAATGCTTCGAGATAGATCTGTCCAATAGAAAAATAATGCAAGCCGTATATATAATTTAATAATTTTAGTTCCCATATTTAAAAGTGAGAAACAGTAAGTGAAATTAATTTTAAAAATGTATTTAACCCTATAGGAGTGCTGGTGGCTCTGTTGGTTAAGCCACTGACTTCCCCTCAGGTCATGGTCTCCTGGTTTGTGAATTTGAGCCCCCCTATCAGGCTCTGCGATGACAGTTCAGAGCCCAGAGCCTGCCTAGGATTCTGTGTCTACCTTTCTCTGCTCTTCCCCCACTCAGTCTCTCTCTCTCTCTCTCTCTCTCTCTCTCTCTCTCTCTCTCAAAAATAAAACATTAAAAAAATTTTAAACAAACTAATGTATTTAACCGTATATATACCAACTACTGACATTTTGTTAATTCAGTCTTCTAAACCTGGTGTGTGTGTTTCATCACATCTCTATTTGGACTAGCCACATACCAAGAGTTCAGCATCCACATATGGCTAGTGGTTCCCGCAAATTGGACAATGCGTCTGGAAGGCCTACTTCAGATAGCACCTTGTGGTTGAAGTCAACCCGATGATCCCTCAAGCAGCTTTAGTGACTCCTCTACAATGCCCTCTCAAGCCTCCTGTCCCTGCTATACTGAAACCTACAAGTCAGGCTCCTTGAGGAATTCCAGACTGTTCCCTCAGAATTCGCTTTCACAGCGATTGTCTGGCATACAACTAGCAGTTATTAAATGCCGGGGTAATTAATGAACCTGTGTGTAAAAAACCCCGTGGGAGGCCGTGCGGCCAGGACTGAAAATGGCCAGTCAGGGAGCGGGCGCAGGTGGGCGGCCACCGTAGGCGGGATCCCGCGTCCCTCGGGCGGCGGATGCCGAGGTCCCGGACTCTACTGCCCTGAGCGCTGGGGGGCGTGGGCGCCACGGCCCGCCCCCGCCCCCACCCCTCCCCCACGCCGCCGCCGCCGCCGCCGAGCCCCGGAAGCGGGCGGGGATTTCCTGTGCCCGCCTCACCCGCGCCCGGCCGCCGTCTCTGCCCGTCGCTGGCTTAGCGGCCCGCGGCTCCGACGAAGCGGAGGGCGGAGGGGAGGGGCAGGCGGTGCCCAGGAGGGAGGCACGGGCCGCAGGCCAAGCCGACCCGGGTGAGTGGGGCCGGGCCTCAGGCAGTCGCGGCTGGAGGGAGGGACGCCTGGCTTTCCGGGGCGGCGGGTGGGGGCCCAGTCACCCGTGGGACGGGGAGCAGGATCGACGCGGCCTCCGGTCGCTGCCTTCACCGGGGGGTCGGCCCCACTGACATTCTGTGACCGGCCTTCTCCCAGGCTTCCCCTTCCCCAGCGTCGCTGTCAGGCCCCGCGGATGCCCGCCGCTGTCACTCGCGCACAGGTTACCCGTGGCTCCTTTCTCTTGACTTGCTCTTGCCCCAGTTCACGGGAAACCTGTTTTCTGACCTCACTTCCCCTGCCCTGGCTCAGCCTCTCTCGGATTCTCTGAAATCTGACCCTCTCCAGGGACACTGTGGCAAGTAGAAGGGAAGAAGCAACCTTACTCTGGAGCAGGCGGCCGTCCCGCCCATGCCCCACCCGGGGCAGAGGGCAGGATTCTCTGACAGAACGAGAGAGACTCGTCCCCGTGCCCTTGGGCTACTCATTTTGATACCCCTTCCTTTCCCTATTCAACAGGGCCCACTGCAAAAACTTCTGCAGGTGCCTTGACCCCCGGATATGTGAGGAAAAGTGAGAAATGCAAGCCCTAGAATCCGGACTCCAGTAAGGCCTGGGAACATCCTGGAGCCAGGAGAAACCTGGTTAGGGCTGACACCTTAGCTGCCCAGGTGCTGACTCTGAGAGAGTGAACATCGTAGGAAAGGCAGTGTGAGGATAAGTACCCACCCCCTTGCTGCTGAGATTTTTGCCAGCACTTCCACAGGTTTTCTGTGGAAAGTAGACTCTAGTAGTCTGGAGAGGCTCACACTTAGCCCAGTAAGCTCTGGAGAAAGAGGCTTCCCATCGAGGGACTGTGCTGCTGGGGAGATGGAAAAATGAGTTTGAGGCAGGTGTCCAAATAGTAGCTGTAGGTAAAGCCCTGAGGGAGGATGTTCAAAAGGAGCTTAAGAAACTAGGAAGACCTCCAATGAAGAGAGGGAATTGGCACCTTATATGTTAAAAATGAGGCAAAAAGGGGCTGGAATTCAGAAGAGAAAGCTAATATGGAAGTTTCCCTTTATTGCTTTATTGGGAATTTTCCTTTCTAATGAGAAGTCTTTGAAAAGGAAACCTCCTAAGCCGGGAATCAGTCCAGGATGCTCCCATGAGGCCCTGAGACTTCTTTGGACTTCTGAGATGAAAGGGTAATTTGTTCCCTTTCCGTGCATTGATCTTAGGGTTGCCACCTACCTCTTTTGTCAACGACAAATAGGCAAGAAAACAAACAACTTGACATCTGTCATTACCTATCCTGGGCTTCCGGGTCCTTGCAAATGTTATTGAACGGGTATGAGTGAGCCAGGATGGTTCACCAAGGTTCTGACCTGTTTTTGGAAGCCTTTCATTGGCTCTGACTGCTGGGGTCCTGAATAAAAATCACACACACACACACACACACACACACACACTCACACACAATGATGTTGCCAAGCAGAAGGACACTCTGTACAGTCTCATGGACTGTTTGTCTGCATCTCATATACTGTTTCTATGCAAGGAGGCAGGAAAGCCCTTGTCAACAACACGAGACCTGTCCTTACCCCTAAGATGTCCAGAGAGAAGAAAAGCCCACAGCCTGATCCTATGCACTACAGGATTATTGTTAAGGAGTTTTAAAATCTAACTCAAATCTCTCCTCTTGCAACCAAGAGAATAGATTTATACACACTTCTCTTTTCTCCCAGACAAGAAGAAACTATATCTATTGTTTTTAACTTTTCCCCAATGGCCGTATTTCCTATCCCTTTCTCCACTTTTGTTTCTTCTGATGGAACATACTCTGGCTTCTTCATACCCTTCTTTAAAATTGCATATATTTTTCTGATGAGATCTGACTGGATCTTCCTGTCTCAGGTTCTTATGTCTCAACTCATAGGACTGTTAATTCACCCTGAGGTCAAATTAGCTGCAACTATTTCCCCTTTATCTGCTTTTGGTTCAAACACTTTCTCTTCTTTTTACTTTTCTCAATTAGACATCAACTCCTCATTGACTAACAATTTTTCCTATCTGTTAGGGTTGCTTGGGAATTTTACCCCTGCTTTCTGAGTTATTGGTCTTTGTACCACATTTATTACAAGTTCTCATTTTCTGCATCAGAGTCGGAAGTCATGTCTCTTTGTTGAGGCTTAAGTGATGTGTCATTTAGTTTAGTCTCCTAAAGGAGGTGTGTGCTCCTGACACACACACACACACACACACACACACACACACACACACATACACACACCTTTGGCTGGGACTTCTACCTATAGTAATCATTTCATTCTGAACTAATTGGTGAGAAAGGGATTTGTGGCAGAAAATCTTATATGTGATTATATCCATTTTTGTTGAATAGAAGTCAGTGCATATTCTTTCTTGCATGTGTCCAAATTACTTACTTTATTGTATTTTCAGTGGTTGAAATTAAATGAATAGCTTTTGAATTTCCAGGATTGTTCTTTTTTATTTTTCTTAAATGAAGTTCTTCCAGCCATCAAGGATATCAGGATATCTGTATTTACCATGAGGTCCCCAAAACTGTTAGTGACTTTGCTATTTAGCACCTGCTCATATCTTAATTTCTCCAAGAAGTCTGGCCCAGGCTCAGTTGATTAGAACACACCAAGCTTTTAAAGTTCATCCTCCATCAAGCTTCTCTTACCCAGTTTCATCTTTTATCCCTAGGGTGTTTTCCATAACTCCCTTAGGAATTATTACCCCTTTACATTTTTAATGGGCACAGCTGATAATGAATTTATTTCAGGTCAAAATTTGGGTTTACAGCAAAGATGCTTTCAGAACAGACAGCAATCCTGGGGACAGGATGGGAGTCAATGAATGTCCAGCTGGAGGGAACAGAGCCTCAGGTGGAAAGGGGAGGCCAAGAAGAGGGACCATGGAGAACAGCACCAAGGCCACTGGAGCACCTGTGCTGTGACCTTGAAGAGGAGCCACAGTCTCTTCAGGAGAAGGGTGAGAGCCTGGAGGGTGTATAATGTGTATGTTTGGGTAGCTGGAGGGGAAGCACAGTGTAAAGAGTAGTCTCAATCTCTTGAAAGTAGAGTTAAAATCCCCAAATTGCCATGGACTGAACACCATAACCAGTATCAGGACTAGTTCATTCTTCCTGGGCCCTGGTCACAGAATATAAGGAACTCCTGAGTTCTGTAAACCATGAAACTGGGTTTCTCCCATTTCTTGCATAATCACTCCTCCACATGCTGCAAGTGTGTGATTAGTGGTACTGTATGTGGGAGACAAAGGAAGTGACAACAGCTCTGATTACTGTTGAGGACACACCCAGTGAGATGCACTTTACTAGGTGAAAATTACATTCAAATAATATAAATTCAAACCACAGCTAGTCCAGTAGAGATGGCTGACATATAAGTTCTACTAAAAAGCACTCTATACCCTTGCAGAATATTTTGAGCAAAGGTCTCTCCCACTAGGTGTATGCATTCGAATTTCATCAGTGGCCATAGATACAGGAAAATGTGACCCTTAAGCTCCTTTAACATGGGCCCAGTCTCTTATTGGGAAAGTGTGGATGGTCCATCACTAGTGGTTCCTCTTTCCTCTCTTCAGCTCAGTCGGCTCCCTGGGTTCCTGCCATTCCCCAGGAGGGGAGCACCGGAGATTGGGAGATGGCAGCTGCACTTCTTGCGGCAGGATCACAGGTGGGCTGTGTGCTTCCCTTCGCTTCTCCCAGGGTCTCATCACGGCTGCCTTTCTGTAGCCTCAGCATCATCCTATTGATTTGTTATTTCACATGATCACTAATGGTATCCTTGTCTTAGAACTGAACAGATTCTTCCTTTCCAGGGGGCTCGTAATACCCTTGAAAAAAATAAGTGGAGGCTTCACAAGAAGAGGGGAATTCCTAGAGGTTAAGTTGTTTTTAACGGATGGCTGTGCTATCCCTAGAGGGATTTTAAGAACAATATTAGGAAAAGATGACCTGAAGGAAGTTTGGAAGAACATAAAATAGGCAGGGCTGGGTGGACAATGGAGCATTTATGGAAAAAAAGAGAAAACAGAAAGATGTAGAGACAGAGCCAGAGAGAGAAAACAGGTTAGATTCAGAAGGCAATGGAAGAACTACAGAGAAATAATAATAGTAGTAGTAGCTACACAGAATGCTTACCATACTTGTGGCTCTCTAAATGCTTTATGTGTATTAACCTATTTAACCCTGAGAGAACCTCAATTATGCCCATTATACAGATGAGAAAATAGGGTAGGATGAGATTAAAGCACTTGTGTTAAGGCTGAACTGCTCATAAGTGGCAGAGCCAGGAGTCATTTGGCTCAAGGATCTGGGCTCCTAGCCACCGTATTATGCTGCCTCAAAAGCTAGGGATATGGCATGATGGGTGGAGGGCAAGAAAGAATGTTTTATCTATATGATTTTGTGCTGATAGAAAAGGAAAAGTGGAGGAAGGAGACGTTAGTAGCCAGTGTCTGTAATGAAAAGAATAAGGCAAGTGGGAAGATAACTGTAATTAAACAGAGGGAGCAATGAGTTCACGGTGCCTCCAACTTCCCATGGTCCCAGTGGGAAACTCCTCAAGAGACATTATCCTCACTCATTCGCTGACCATTGCTTTTACTCCTCTGCTCATTTACCCTTCACCAAAACTATATACCCTATCTCTGGGAAATTCTCTTTCTAGATGCTCCTGTGCCTCTCTCCTCTACTATCCCAGCATTTTATACTGAGATCACATTTTCCTTAAGGAACAATTACTAACAGATGATGCTACATTTTGTTTCAGGGCCTGGTAACCATCAAGGATGTATCACTGTGCTTCTCTCAGGAGGAGTGGCGGAGCCTGGACCCTTCTCAGACAGACTTTTATGGAGAATATGTCATGCAGGAAAACTGCGGGATAGTGGTCTCTCTAAGTAAGCATGATCTTCCCTAGCCATTTTTATAAGGTTATACTCTGGGAGGATGGAGTCATCTGCTCTAGAACTATTGGATAGTGTTTGTCTAGGGTACTTTCCTTGGCTGGCAATCTGTGTAGCTTTCACCAAAGAAAAATCATTAAGGCTAATCCAAGGAGAATGGAAATTAGGTGTCATTTTTTTTAAAACAACAGCAAAATAATGTTGAATTGTGGAGAAGAGAACTTTAGGCTTGTCTTGGTTGGGAATTGGGAGGTTCTTAGAAAGTAGAGAGAAGAACATTTAATTTAAGTGATAGAACTGAGTCCTTGGAAACTCAGCAGCACTATAGGATAAGATGGGAGTGTGGGGGTAGGAACAGCTCTAGTAGGGCTAATTAAGTGAAGTTAAGCACAGTTGGGCTTGGAGTATTTGAAATTTGAGTGGAATTTGAGTAGAGGAGAACAGACACACACACAGAGAATATGATTTTCTAAAAGAAAGAAGAGGGACTTAAGAGAAATCACATGTGGGCTTGGGGAAAGAGGCCTGTATTTGGCCTTCTTTTATCTTCAGTTCCAAGGAGTAATCTAGGAAATAGCTTTTTTTTTCAGAAATAGATCATTTCAGTTGAACTCATGGACATCTCTGTTTTCCTTTCCTATGGGCAGGATTTCCAATTCCCAAACTGGACATGCTTTCTCAACTAGAAGGAGGAGAAGAACAATGGGTCCCTGACCCCCAAGACTTAGAGGAGAGGGACATCCTAAAGGTCACATATACAGGTAAGCACCTACAATAGACTTTCAGCCACTTCCTTCACCCCGCTTGGAGTGTCATCATTACATGTCCGTCTGATCCCTCCTCAGCTCAGAGAGTTATGGAGTCAAAAAGTTTAGAGATTTTTTTCTTCAATGGCAAGACAGTGTAGGTTTAGAAGTCAGGCTCTAGAGCCAAACTTTGTGGATTTGAATCCAGGGCCACACCTGGGGAACCTTGGAAAAGAAATTCACCCCTCTTTGGGTTCCTCATCCATGTATTATTGTGAGATTTAAATATGTTAACATAGTAGAACAGTACCAGGCACATAATAAGCACTCAATAAATGTTAGTTGCTGTTGTTGTTATTGTTGATGTTATTGTAAATGCTTTCCAAAATGTCTCTAGTATTGCTGACAGGTGGTCACTCAGCCAGTGAGGATTGCGGCACATTTCTTAACTCTCTCCATCTATGCTCATAGTAATAAATAAATAGCAACAATGGCATAGACCATTTACTAAGTGCTCACTATGTACAGGTACTATACTATCTCATAACATTTATCTTATAATTATTCCCATTTTACAGAAGAGAAAATGAAGGCTTACAGAAGTTAAGTGGGAAAGCTGAGATTCAAAATTGTGTAATCTGCTTCCTAAGTCTAGATTTTTAACCTCTCTACACCTCTTGCACTGTCTTATACAACATTAGAACCTGTTCTCTCAGCCCTTGTGGGGTGAGGTTTAGGCCCTAACAGGAATCATACTACCTCACCTATGACTTGGGTCCTGGGGTACTCTCTTGTGACTCCCCTCTTGGGGTTGGTATTTTCCCTTCTCCACAGGAGATGGAAGTGAGCACGAGGGCGATACCCCTGAACTAGAAGCAGAACCTCCCAGAATGTTATCTAGTGTGTCTGAAGATACTGTTCTCTGGAACCCAGAGCAGGATGAGAGCTGGGATTCCGTGCCCAGGAGCTCCAGAGGAATGCTCCTGGGTCCACCTTTTCTTCAGGAAGATAGCTTCTCAAACCTTCTATGTAGCACAGAGATGGATTCCCTGTTAAGACCACACACATGCCCCCAGTGCGGGAAACAGTTTGTGTGGGGCTCCCATCTTGCCAGGCACCAGCAAACACACACTGGGGAGCGGCCCTACAGCTGCCTCAAGTGTGAAAAGAGCTTCGGGCGAAGACATCACCTGATCCGGCACCAGAAAACCCACCTACATGACAAGCCCAGCAGGTGCTCTGAGTGTGGCAAGAATTTCCGATGCAACTCCCATCTGGCCAGCCACCAGAGAGTGCATGCGGAAGGCAAATCCTGCAAGGGCCAAGAGGTTGGAGAGAGCCCTGGGGCTAGGAAACGGCAGCGTGCCCCACCAGTGCCAAAGTGCCATGTGTGCACTGAGTGTGGGAAGAGCTTTGGCCGACGGCACCACCTGGTGAGACACTGGCTGACCCATACTGGGGAGAAGCCCTTCCAGTGCCCTCGCTGTGAAAAGAGTTTTGGCCGTAAACACCACCTGGACAGGCACCTGCTGACCCACCAGGGACAAAGTCCCCGGAGCAGCTGGGACAGAGGGACATCTGTCTTTTGAAATCTTTCTGCTGCAGCTATGGTCACATCTATCAGCAGCTGGTGCTACCAGGAGTCTCTCCCAGAGCTGCCCCTCTTCTGCACCCCAATGGCCAGATTCATGAGCCCTGGCTCCATCCCTTGAAGGATGAGGTTCCAACATTGGCCAGACGTTTCTCACCAGTTCTGTGAGATACCACAGAAGAGGAGTTCTTTGGGCAAAACTTTTAGGAAACAGTGCTTACTACATGGGCTGATATTCAGCCTGAGCCCATTCTCAAGGGTATCACTTGAGAGTCAGTAGTTTATTACTGATGTCCAAGCTGAGTGGTTGGAGCCTATGCCATCCCAGTTAAATATTTGAGTACCACCTTTGTATACTGTAACTCTTATATCCTCTCTGTATATAGAGAGAAATGCCATATCAGCATATTAAAGGCTCTGAAAGCTTATGGGTACAGGGAATTGTTAAGCCTCTTTTAATGCAGTGTTTCCTAAATTTGTTTGACCTCAGTATCCTTTCTATCTTCCTTCCATCTCACAGAACTGGTGACTCCATGAAACACACTCTGGTGAACACTGGGTTAGAGAGTAATGAGGAAACAGGAAAGAGATAGTGATCAGGTACCCAGGGTCCCCTTTTTTTATCCAAATGAAAGCTGAGGGGCAGACCTCATTCCTCTGTGGGTCCATCACCCTTAACCAGATCATCCAAATATACATCCACACCTCTTACCTCCCTACTGAAAAATAGAAACAAGAACCTTTTCACCCCCTATTCCTACTCCCTTCATCTTCCTCATACATATATCCAGCTGAGAGATCACCCTACAATGCTAAGAGATGGACTTATACCCCCCAAGTAACCCAGGCCCACACCGAAGAAAAAACTTTATCCCCTTGAACAGACCCCTCTCCTCTTGACTGTGTCTTTATGTGTCTATGTGTATCTGTGTGCAGGGTCTTTGAATTCAGAGAGCATGCAAAGTGCAAACTGTACAAGCTAGATTTTCTAGGGGCTGTTTTCTGGGGATGAGGGTAGTAGGGATTATATGGGAGTTTTTGTTTTGTTTCAAGATAGGAAGTAAGCTGAACAATTAAGAGAGCCCTCATGGAAAGTGTTAAATGATGGGTTAAGTTGTGGGAGTTGAGATATAATGTCTTCCCTGCTATTAGTGAGATCAAGACAATGGTGGATATATATGTCTAGGTCTGACTCTCTGGGCCACAGATTCTTTTTGTCTGGGAGGAGAAAGAAAGACCCATCCTCAGTGAGATGAGCTGTTTCTTGATTTCAAGTAAGTTGCATATAGAAGCTTTGTGCTAAGTGGGTTTCTTTGTCTTGTTTTAGTGCTGGGAAATTAGGGCAGGAATCACAGTGCTTGTGGACTGTTGTCATCACTCTTATTTTGACCTTGATTGCCTCATCAAGGAGACAGTTTTTCATGAGGATCTCATTCTCCCAGAAACAGAACTTTAGGGAAAATGGCTATGGTTTAGCTTTTCAGCTGATGCAGGGCAATGCATTGGGTTTTCTTACCAATTCTGGGCAGGTATCCACAATAAGACTCTTAACTCTAGGACTTGCATAAGTATTCTAGCATATGTTGGTTGGTAAGTTGGTCATTGTTTTGCTTTATTGATAACATGTTAATACCAATCTTATAATTTAAAAACTATCCTGTATGTAAGAGCAGTTTGGGGTTAGGAAGAGAGAGGAGCAAAGTGGATGAAAGTCATGTAGTTTCTCTTTAATGCTTAGACTAGTTTGTCCTTAACACACTTATTTCTCAACCACAATTGGTGGAATTAACTAGAGAGGCAAGAGGAAGAAAGCTGCAACAATCTAGTTTAATGACTGTCCCATTTGCTTAGGAAATGGGTGAATCTGGGTGAATCACAGCTCCTCAGAGTTCTGGACCCAAATGGAGCTGAGAATAGGGCCATTTTGTTGACTGGGGTTCTTGGAGAGTATGTGAACTGAGCAGCCCAGCCCCTGCCTCCCTTCTGCTGCTCAGAGCAGCCTGCCTTCTTTGGTTGGAATGTACTTCTCTTGCTTACGTTCCTAGTAATAGAGCAAAGTGGCCAGCCCTTTAAGAGGTCCTCAGAGACAGGAACATTTTAGGATTAGTATTAGGAGATACCCCACAGCATAGGAGAGTATTGGATTCCAGTGATAAAACTGGACTATGCCATTTCTTTTGGCCTCCCACTATGCCTCATTCATTAATGCAGATCAGCTGTATGTAAGCAATGGTTCAGAATCTGTTTTGATTATAGATCCTTTTGAGAACCTGATAAAAATGAGAAACTAACTTTTTGAGAAAACAGACATTAGCAATTCACTCTGTTTTGTATATACATTTAGCAGATTCAGAGCCTATCCATGGAATCGCTAAACTGGGATCATGGGGAGTTACCCTGACCCAATGTATAAGGCAAGGATTATGAAATATTCTAAGGACTAAGATACCAGAGGCAATAGGGGATAAAGACAGAGTCTAGTCTTTAATGACCAGAAGAGTATTGCTTACATTCTACTGTGTTGTTGTTGTTTTTTAAAAGATGACATGCTGACAAATCCAGCTCCTCACAAACTTTGTTTCAAAGACTTGTTGGAGGTGACTCCCTGTACTA
Source organism: Suricata suricatta (assembly GCF_006229205.1). Taxonomy (NCBI): domain Eukaryota; kingdom Metazoa; phylum Chordata; class Mammalia; order Carnivora; family Herpestidae; genus Suricata; species Suricata suricatta. The sequence goes on from NC_043709.1 coordinate 65,204,123, forward strand.
TCAGATTACACCTCTTAATAACCAAATGTTAACCTCCAGCCTTTGATCTGTTTCAGTAAATATAAGGAGAGCAAGTGAAGCCTCCAAAGTGTGGGGGGAGTCATAGTACCCAAATGAAAGGCATCATGGAGTCCAGGAGCCTTCTGCAGAAAGGACATCCCCGTAGGTCATTTCTGGTATACCACTATCTTCTCTACCTCAGTCCAACACCACTTCTCTTAGATGAAAAATTAAAAAAGCAACAGCCATCAGATGGGTGAATAGATTTGAATGATTTTTCCTACAGGGAATCAGTCTCAAACTCCCATCTTTCTCCCAATTTGCTTTGCCACATGTTCACCCTGTTCCCCTTTAAATAAAAAACTGTTTCTGTGTTCTCTCTGGGAAAATGTAAAATGGGGAAGCCCATCTTCAGGAACCTGTCACCGTTTCATTCTGTGGTGCCTCTACCGTGCTCAGGGCCCAAGTGTCCTCCCCTTTCTACTCCAACGAAGTATGTCTGCAAAGAATCCCTTACACTGGAGGAAATAACTCAAAGTGTTAGCTTTTCCCAGAGTTATTTACATTTTAAGCCTTAGTTCTGATAGCAGAAGTGAAAAGAAAGTTTTCCCTTGTAAAGGGACCTAAAGTGAACTAAAGAGGTGATAATTTGTGACAAATCCTTTCCTTTCTAGCACTTCTGCACTCAAACCACTGTTTCCTTATTTCTAAGGGCAAGGTGAGCCCTGACTCAGAACCAGAGATGCCAGAAGACATGTTCTTTCCATCCCTATTCAGATGAATGCACTGGATGGGGGTGAGTGGGGATGAGCAGTAACAGAAAAGTGAAATCTATTCCCATAGACCCTTTAGAGATCCTGAGCTGGCAAAACTTCCTGGAATACTATATTAGGCCTTGGGTCTCAAGAGGTGGTCTCTGAACCAGCAACACGGATATCACCTGGGAACTTGTTTTGGAAATGCAAATTCTCAGGCTCTGGTCCCAAACAAACGAATCAGAAACTCTGGGAGTGGAGCCCAGCAATCAGTCTTCACTTGCCTTCCAGAATATCTGATGTATGCTAAGGTTTGAGAATCACTGGCTAGGAGATTCACATTCCACTTCAAATCAGTTATACCTTACCCTCTTCATATGGGGAGAAAGGGGAATCTTTAAATCCCTGCTGCTAGATTTATTTTCTGCAACCTCTCCAGGCTCGTTTCTCCTCAGTTCTGGTTCCCTTGAGTCCCAAGGTCTTCCTTAAATTGGTGAAAGGACTGGGGTAGGCAACAATTTTAGAGATTTGGGGGGGGGGATGGGCAACTACCAAGGTGCTATTACTGGGGCTAAAGCTTCTAAAATGGGCACTGAGGATTCATGAGTCCAGAAATCTGAAAGGATATAAAATGAGCAGATACCTCAAAGAAGGGAAATTCAATGTAAAACTGAAAAATTAACATCTAAGGAAATGGTCCTCCTTTGCTAGTTAGCTGGTCCTTCTCCGGGCCTAATAAGTTGCCCTGGAGGCATGCAAGGTGGACATTTAGCACAGGATAGAGGGTAAAGCCAGCTCTCCCAAGCCCTTAAGGAACCAAGTTCTCCAACCTCACAATTGCGTTGCATACCAATGAGGTACCATGCAAGGGACTTCTAACCATGAATTGGCATACCCTATGGTCAAGGACAACGGAAGTATCAGGGACTCCCCAAGGACTCAAGAAAGAACCAGGTTCATTTAGTAATATGTGAAAGAAGTGAGATTTGAACCCAAACTGTTTACCAGGTAGAGTTGTAATCAATTAAACCATGTCAAAAATGCATTTCCTGCTTGAAGATTCTGTCCAATTCAGGCTGCAAGGAAGAGATCTGTCTTGCAGGCCCTGGTCCTGTTACCTCTAACTCCTCTCCTAACCAAACTCACAAGAACAGGGTGAACTGACTGACAACCCCTGTGGGGCTCTCCAAGGTCAAAAGGTTGGAGCTAACCTAAGTCTCTCCAATAAATGGAGCTCCTCCTCCACTCTTCACTCCCATTTCTCTTTTTCAGTTGATTTGGTTTACTAGTTTTGTTTTGTTTTGCTTTGCCTGGGGAATACCTCACCCTTCACAAGGATATATGTTCTTCCTAATTCCTATCCTTCTCTTTCCATCATAGTTACTGTCTTTAGGCTTCTAGCCAGTTCTATTCACCGTGAGCCCCCCATCCGTCCCTCTGCCTATTGTCCAGTTTGTCAGCTGTAAGCCTACAAGCAGGGTCAAGTACTCATACTTCCCAGTTTCTTCCCTCCAATCCTTGGCTCTCGCAGCTCAGCTGCCATCTTACCACTCTGCAGCTCTCTCTCACACCCTTCCCCACAGCCTAACCTAGCTAGCAGGTTGTTCATACTGCCAAGTCCAGGCCCTACACTCAATTCCCTGAAGGCTCCTCTTCCCTGGATTTAGCTTCCAAAATGGATTTCTACTTTTTGCTACTTTAATTTACTCAATCTCTTCCAGTCCTCTGTTGTTCCTGAGTATCAGTCTCAATTTTATAAGCCATTTTTGGTGATCTCACTATGTGCCAGGTACTGGCTCTTTGAGGGCTGGGAAATCAAGTGTGACAATGGTCCCTGTACTTAGAATGTTCCTCAGCCGAGCTCTCCCCTGGCACTACCTTCTTCCCATGATACTGCACACCAAGGCACCCTGCTCCAGGAAGTTTGGGGAGTGTATGCCCACTTGCCATCCAGCCCAACTGCTCTGCTAGATTTCTAGCTCTTGTCTGACTTGGTTCCCTGTGATGGAATGTGAATTTCCCATGGGGTTACCTACTGGGGACCTTTGTCTGTATCCTTAGGGGTCTCTAATATGCTCCCTAAGGTCCCTGTCAGTTGAATAAAGGTCTTATTGGCTATGTCACTGATTTCCTCACTTAGTCCTCTCCTCTTCCCTCCATTCTCAGCTCTTCTCTCATGATCAAAAGGCTGCAACATAATGGGAGACACCAGACAGTCCTCGGGGGAGTCACACAAACATGCGTGAGCCCCTTCACTGCCCCTCCCAAAAACATAAACCTTGAGATGCCACAAGTTAGGCCTCCCCATCTCTCTCTTGGTGTCCTGGCTTCCAGATGTCCCTCCCCAGTCAGCTGGTCTTTGCCCAACCTGGAGATGGAGAAAGTAGATTGCTGAGCAGGACTGGGCCTACGGTGAGGCAGGTAAGGGTCTAGGGAGCAAATTTAAGAAGGCCCTCCATCTTGGGGTCATTCAAGTGCTGACCTTGCTCTTGGGAGACCCTTAAAGTGCTGAACCCATGTCTGGAAACAGGTGATGGTGGTGACTATGAATTGACCCCCTAGACAAATTTATAGTAATTGTAGATTTGGTGGGGGGAGCCAGAGGTGGCCTGCACAGATAGGGTTAGTCAGGAACTGGGTCCACCAGACATACTCACCCTTGTGGGTAAAGAGGATGGCAAAGGGTATGAAGAGAATAAAGTAAGAGAATAAAAATAGTGTGGGAGTTAACATGGGAAGCTGGCATGGACACCACTAGCCTCTGATCCACTGACACAACCTCCCACCTGTGGAGCTTCATGGGACGTGGGGAAGAGGGAAAGGAGCTGCTCCCCAGGCCTTGAATGCATCCCAAAGACTTTGCTCTTCTTCCCCGGGAATTGCCTTAATGGAGCTGTAAGCCTACTGTTTTAAGGGACAATCTGCCTCTGCAGCTTTCTGAACACCAGCCAGGCTGTATTGTCACCTTCCTTGATGCTTTAGGTTTCCCTATTTTCTTATGTTCACTCTTACTTCCCACAGTCACTTGGAGTAATACTGTTGACAAGTCTGAACTTTTTCCTAACCAGAAAGGGAGGAGGGAAGGAATTGACAAAAGGGGGAGGAGAAACACAGCTGTGATTGTTCGCTGAGGGGCCTCTTCTCTGCCAGCTCCAGTGGTCTATTGAAATCCTGACTTCCTCTCCTTACTCCCTCCATCAGTGCCTTTCCCAACCTTATCCATGTCTTCATGTTGACCCACCCCCTCACTCCAGTCGTCAGTTCCTTTCTTCCAAATTCTTTGGCTTTTCTCTTTTAAGAGAAGGCCAACCACACTGCCTTGCCATCTCAGAGCTCCCCAGAGGAGGGGGGACAGGAAAGAGCTACTGCTTTGAGACCGCTATCAAATGGAGATGCTTGCATGTTCTGAAAATACACCCCCACAATGTTTGAGAACACCCTCTTGCAAAAAAAAAAAACAAAACCTCTAAATTATTAAAACACTCAATGTAGAAATGAATTCTAACTTCTGACCTTTACCTACATAGAGAAGATATCTTGGAGAGTTATTGAGTGGATGATGAGGCTCCCATTCAACATTGATAACTCTAGACAAGAGAGCCCTGGATTCACAATTAAAAGTCAATTTTGAAAGTGTACATTTTCTAAACATTAGCTTTTTCTCTTAAGATCTAAGAGATTGAGGTGAAAATGAAATTAAATATTCATGCAAAAGTACAAACCATCTTATAAATGAAAAAGCTATAAATAACAACTACATGGAATCTTCTACCTTATTTTTGAACATGTTACAATTTACATGATTCTGAAAACAAATACCAAAAAAAAGATATAGTAAAGAGTCTGTATCCTCTACAATTGCCATCACATTCCCTTCACAGTAGAGAACCAGTTAGTTTCTTGTGTGCATCTTTTCAGAATTTTATACAATTATGAAGAGGTATATTTTCCTCCATTTTACACAAAAAATAGAATTGTATACTCAGTGTCCCAAATTGTTTTCTTCACTTAATATATCTTTGGGAGCTTGTCATGATACATCGAGAATCCCCCCTTTTTACAGCTGCATGCTATTTCACTTTATGGAAGTTTCAATTTAACCAGTCCCCTAGTAAGATTTAGATTATTTCCTTTTCTGTTACTGCAGTGCCTCACTGAATACCTTGGACATAAGTCATTTCACAAATGCATTTACATCTAAAAGATAAAGTGGTTCTGCTGGGTCAAAGGATATTTTCATCTGTAATTGTAAAAGAGAAATTCCCTCCATTTACACTCTCACTAGCATTGTGTGTGAGTGCCTGTTCCCCCACAGCCTTACCAATGGAGTAGGTTCTCAAAATCTTTGAAATGATTAAAAATGTTATCTTATTGTTTTAATGTGTATCTCTCTTATGAGTAAAATTGTATCTTTCTCATATTTTTAAAGGCCGTTTGTATTTTTGTTAACTGTTTTATACCATTGATAGTTGATGCTAAAGGGCATCTAAGCTTTGTTACAACTCGAAAGTACAACAATTTTCTGATCATCATCATCATCACACCAGACAGTTGAGATAAAAGGAAAGCAAAGAATTGAGGTTAGGGATGTTCCATTTGCTCTAAGTTAAAAACCCAAATAGGCCACTAGAGTGTGAGCAGTGAAAAGTGGGAATTAGCTTTATCCATCTTTATTCAGCAAAGCACCCAGAATCTTACAGGCATTTAGTCATCAGTGAACACTTGGGATGAGTTTACCTATTCTTGGGAATTTCTTTCACAAAGTTACCCAGCTAGCATTATGATCTAGATAATCTGGATAGCTTGCCAGTGAGTAAAGTCATTTCTTATATTTCATTGGAGTAGAGCCACCCTAAAGCTTATTAATGAAAAATAATCTGAGATGACCATTGTTAGCTATTAGAGTCAGGATCGGACACTTAATAAAGTCGATAAATTTGCTGACTGAATGGATGGAAGTTTGCTTAAATGACAAAATTATCATAATACAGACACAACTGTGATGGTTCTTAGGAAATCTAGAAAAAATTTTTGCCAGTGTTTTCCATCCCATTTTAGGAGAAAAGGCATCTAGTTCTAGACCATCTGATTCTTTATGTAAAATTTTGCCAGGACTATAAGGGCACCTGGATAGCTCAGTTGGTTAAGCATTTAACTTCAACTTAGGTCATGATCTTATGGTTTGTGTGTTCGAGCCCCATGTTAGGCTCCACACTGACAATGTGGAGCCTGCTTGGGATTCTCTCTCTTTCTCCCTTTCTCTGCCCCTCCCTGACTCATGATTTCTCTCTCAAAAATAAAAATAACAATAAAAAAATAAAACTTCCCAGGACTATAAAGGGGCAATACACCTGACTATCACAAGAACATTTCAGTGCCTCTTTTCAGATGGCTCCCCATTCTCTGATTCTGTTTGCTTTATTCTGCTACTCACAGACAATTCAGGAACACAATCAACCTAATTACAGCAGGGGGAAATTTCAAAGTTCAAACCATCTATAGATGAGATATACTGCAAGCATTTTACTATTAGCTTTGCGTAGGTTTGAAGTGGTGATTCTTATTTGGAGGTGTGAGAGGGTGATTATTAGCATCACTTAAGCTTTCTTTTCTTCTTGTTTTTTGTTTTGTTTTGTTTTGTAAATACACATACCCAGTTCCCCTGTGTAGGAGATGTCAGACTCTTGGCAAAAGCTTGGTCAGGTTCACTCAGAAAAGGCTCCCCAGCTTGTTCCGATACCTTCCCACCTATCACCATCACTCTCACCTCTTTTCAAGAGTAAAGAGCATCTTCCCAGTTGTTTCCTTTTCCCTATTCCTTTGGCATCAGTTGGAAACAGCAAGTCATTTCCCTGAACCAGCTACTTTGGTGTTTACTTCCCTAGGGACCATTTCTGTGTCCTGTCATGACCTACGGCATGAGAACTACTCCCATGCTGCTGTTAACCTCTGCATTCCGAACTAAAAGAAAACTAAAAGAAATCATACATTTGCTCCATTGACATATTGTGTTCAATGCCTGTGGTTTCTTTAAGAAAAGCAAAAGACTTAGCTACTCATTAGTTAGCTATCCCCAGCTTCTTATATTTCTGGTATGCATTCCATCAATCTTTTTTGTTTGTTTTGAATTCTATAAATCTTAATATCCTTTCTTATAGTTAGTACTTTCCAAGTTGATTATTCCCTTACTGAATTTGGCAAGAAAAGCCTATGTCATGATATTTTAAGTCCTTCTAATTTTACTAATACTTAAGATCACCTAAAATCATCCTAGCCCAATTCCGACTTTTTTTTTTTACAAGGCTATGAACAGATAAGTAACAACTCAGCCAAGGTCAGAGAAGCAGAACTTTGACTAGAATCCTGGTCTCATTAAGTATTGACACTGTATAGTTTTCTGCTATAGCCATTATTACATCATCCCAAGTTCTTTATATTCCTTGAACTCTCAGTAATGAGCACCTACCCTGGGCCAAGGTCTGTGCTAGATGCTTTCACACGCTAATGTAACTGAAGATTAACATATAAGACAAAGGTTTCAAGTTAAGATTATCAAGTCAAGCAAAAACTACAAACCCATTACAATTTTGGGAGAAGGGCCTTTTTTCTAAAAGGAATTTCAATTAAGAACACTTCAGATCTGTGAGACCACTCAACTTAAAGGCTATTTTCTTGTCCCAGTGATGCCCCCTATTTCTCTCTTTACATGCCCTTCTTCCCAGAACTCAATTTGAATTTGATAGGGTGTCTAACATTAATTAAATCCTTCTATCGAATTTCCTCAAGTTGCTACTTTTTTTCTATTTCTCTTTTCCTTCTGAAAGGCATTTTCCTGGGTCCCGAGCAGAATCCCAACAGAATCGCAACATGTCTTTGTCTCTTCACCCCATATTCCTCTGCTATAGGTCTCACCTCACCAACCACCCTTACCCTTCCAGGTGCGGCAAAGAGGAAACAGACACAATGTAGTGGAAAGGTCTCGTATATGGTTTTTCCCACTTTAGTGTGTGAGAGCTGCTCTCTTAGAGCCTAAGGGGAAAGGCATCTGTGCCTGGAGGAAGGGAAATTTCTCCCACACTACAGATACCCGGCTGCATACCCAGGACTTACAGCTTTAGCAGAAGTCTGTGCAAGCAGCCCTTGGGTCATGAGTCTTCCCCTGACCACTAAAATTTACATCAGTTTTAACCAAAGTTGTCTTCTGGATGGTGCGCTTTACCAGCTTCTCCTGGTCCTGTGTCTTCTCTTCCCTGGGTTTCGAGCTTGGCCTCTTCTCTCGGATCCTAGACCTCATGTTTTCCTTTATGGTCCGACCTCTCCCCTGGTTCATCATCTTGGCTCTTGCTCCCTCCTTGGCTTTGGAATGCACCAAGTCCTTGGCTCTTGGCCTGACCTTCTTCATCTTCGTTTTTGCCTTCGTGCTCTGTCTCCATAATTTCCTGGCCTTCTTGGCAGCCTTGCGACGCACGCAGCGCCTCCTTGGGCTCCGGGGCCCAGGAAGGGTCTTCCTCAAAGAGCGCCTGCCTCCCTCCAACCTCCGGCGCCCTGGCTTTCTCTTCGGCTTTGTAATCTTCCAGACCCTGAAGTAGCCAGAAGCATCATTGCTGCTGACCCGGAGAAACGTGCCCTTAACATCAGACCTGGGTGCTTCACCTGAGTTTCGCCACTTCCGGCGCACTTCGTAGCCAGCATTTCCGAGCTCCTTCTTGAGAGTGGCAAGAGTTAGCCCTTTGTGTGCTGTGATGGCTCCGAGCAACAGCTGGGACACTTTGAGCACTGAGAGAGGACCCCGCCTTGGCGGTGCCGTGAGGGTTTTTTCCGTGGCCTGTTGGGTTTTAACTTCAATGCCTTTGGATTCGCCAGCGGACCCATTCACCTCAGCCATGGCCCCGCTCCCGCCTCTGCGGGGCCACTGCTCTGGGCCTCCCCAGCCAAGGCAGGAGACAAAGCTGAGGCTGGCTGGACCACGTCACAATGGCAGGGCCCAGCTGAGATGTTCAGGTCCTAGTTAGGAGTTGCCAGATCCCACCCTAGTAGGATATCCAATGAGAGTCCACTTACTTCTGGGTCTAACCAATCCAGATCCTCAGCACCTCTGCCCCCCAAAGAATCAGCCTTCTGATCCCAGGGTTTGTTCCCCTGCCTCTTATTAGGCTACCATTTCTTGACCTTGATCTTAAGTTTACTATTTTTCTGTGGTCCGGAATACCATCTACCCATAGTTCCCTAAGGTGAAAGAAGCTGCTCCCAACTATCTAAAACAGGTTATACGATGCTTTTAAAAAATAAATGTGGTAGTCTGGCAAACAAAACCCAACCTAAAAACTCCCACCTTTTTCGCCCACCAGTTAGAGATGTAAGGTCATGTTTCCCTGACTCTACATGGTAGATTCTGTGCAAGAATATGAAGGAAAGAAGGAACCACTAAACCACTACCCTAATTCAGATGCCTCATTTAGTTGGATTAGAACAGTCCAGTTTCCAAATAGCCTAAAAACTCTGGTCTAGTCATCATTCTTTCACCAGACTTTGCTTTTCAGCTTCTTGTCCCTCTTAGATTGCCCACCCCCTTTCTCTGCCTACTATAGCCTGCTCATTTTTCAGAGTCTTATAAAATACCTTCCTCATTGAAGACCCCTCATACTCTTTTGGTCAAATTATTTCTCTCAACTACCACATTAAAATTTTGCAATCCTATACTGCATTTTCTTTATTCAAATTTATTCAGTTTCTTTAAATTAATTTGGTACTAGAGGATACAATATGGCACAATAGTTTTATCAAAACAGCCTAGACTCAGAGCTGGAAGACAAGGACACATACCCCAGCTCTTGAACAGCCATGTGGCATTGCTAAACCCCTCCATATCTTTGGATTTGATTTTTTTATCTTAAAAAAACAAACAGGCCAATAATCCTTTCCTACCAACATCACAGAATTATTGCAAAGGTTCAGAAGAGGTAATGGTAGATGACAAAGGACTACCCAAATATAAGGCATAACATTAACTTTATTATGAATGTTTATGTCTTTTCAACTAAATAAAAAAGTCCCTGAGAGCCAAATACCTTTTGAATTTCCATGGTCCATGCTGCACTCAACATTTTTCTTTATTAAACACAGCAGGTATTTAATTGAGTCTGTGTAAGCTCCTCTCTGCTGAGGAGACTTTCTCTGGATTCAAAGGAAACTCCCAGAAAATCAGGAGAAAGGAGCAGGAAGAATCTCAAAGGGTTGAAAAGGAAGCTAGTTGCTCAAGAACTTATTTTGGACACAGTTTAGTTGGGAATTATTCAAAGAACACTCAAATTGCAAAACATATCCTACTTCTCCAAAGGATATTCACATATACCTAGCAGTCATAGGCTAGACTGTGACATAGTGTCTCCCAGGAATGAAAGTGCTAGGAAGTAGCTTAGATCAGTGCTTCTTAAACTTTAATGTGTACTTCATAAAGATTCCAATACATTAGGTCTGGAATGGGGCCAGCGGTTTTATCTTTCCAACAAGCTCCTACATAGTTCTATCTGCTTATAACCCATCGCTTAGAGAGAGTGGGGAGGAGACAATGAGAAAGGGAGTGGCCAGGAGATTAGATTAGAAAGGCAGGTTAGGGTGTGAAAGACATTACATAATAATGACACCCCTATAAATAGTCACACAGCAGTAAGTGGTAGAGTGTGGATTCATACTTAAGACTACTTAATTCTAAGGCCTGAGTTATTAACTACTGAGCTAGGTTTCCTTTTCTCCAAGGTTGATCCTCCCACACCTTTATGTATCTCCATCACAGAGCAAGAAGAAGCTTATCTCCACAAACACAGCTCAGAATCAAAAGGATCTACAAGCACTCATTGTACCATCTCCCAGTCTTTAAATTAGAGCATGGTACTGTGGATCTCTAAGAACAGGAGAGTAATACATCAGCACAGGGACAATGCATCAGTGGAGAGCCACCAGATGGAGAGGCAGAACTACATGAAGCAGGATTTCTCTCATTTGTGTAGTCTCTTGGTCTGGCTATACCTTCTGTTTACAGAGCCAGTGGACATAGGATAGGGCAACCACTAGATATAAAAAGGCAACACTGTTTGCTTTGAGAATAAGAGGAAGGTAAATGAAGTCTGACCTTCATATCAACTGTCTCCAGGTAAAAATAGGTTGGCTGCACACAATGGGATCTTTATGATACCATTCTGATCTCATGACAAGAAAGACATGAGAGAAAGACAAGAATCAAATCAACCATGTTTATTGATACCCTTGAGATGAGAAAAGTAGCCAATTAGAAACCTTAGGGAGGGGCTTAAATTAAAGGAAAAGAAATATGTGAAAGCAAAACAAAATAAAACATTTTCGTTTATATATAACCATTAATTTGTACATAGATTTCTATATAAATATACTGTAAGTAATAGAGGAATAACAAAAAAAATGAGAGATAGGAAACAAATATCCCACTACCACTTAGCTGGTCCAGAGGTTAAGAGAGCCGGCTAGCTGACAGAAACTTTCTGTAGCACCCATCTCTTGGTGTTATTTTGTTACTCTTTGGAATAAATCTACTTGCCAGCCTTCTTATTCTGATGCCTCAAAAGAAAAAGACCCTTCAGAAAAAAAAAACAATTTATTTAGGAAAGAGTCAGTACAAACCAGCATCATACCTCTAATTAGGTATCCAGCAAGACAAGACTGAACCATCTCTTCCAATTTTAATGGTCTATGATGATAAACCAGAAGTTACCACCTAGCACCTCCCTGTTGTGAGAAGCTTTAGAGTTAAGGAGGTGGGAGCAGAGGAGAAAAAAAGGGTACTTGGCAATAATGTTTAGCCTAAATCCTTCTTCTTCAAGTTCCAGGGCAAGATCGTATTGTTCTTTATTCGTAAGAAGACTCTCCTATGATGGTCATGAGTCTGTGAGGTCTCCAGAGGAACGTGGGTGACTTAGACAGAGCTACCTTTAATTACCATACAAAATTCTAGAACAGATTTCATTAATCTCACTCCCTCACATAGACTTATGCAACTCTAACTTCATTAAGGATAACTCCATGTAAGGGTACAGCAACATTCAGTAGCATACTCTGATCTAACTTCAATCTATACCTCACTGTCCCTCCTTGATTCACAGACCTGGGGCCCCAAGGTTCTAGGTCTCACATACTCAGTTATCTTGCATTGATTCAATTTATCTCTCCCCAAACCAAAGGACATTAACCTATACAATAATCTATTATAACTCCCCCACTGACCTTAAACTGTTAGTTGTTTTTCCCCCAAAAGACTCCTTTTGTCTCCTGAACTGTTATTTGCCTTGTATTTTAATACAAATGGCCATAAAAGAGTCATTTCAGCAAATAAACAGACCACTCCATGCATGGGTTTTGGGAGGACTAAAGTGATTCACACAATGCATGCAAAAATAAAATATTAAGACTCCATAAAAGCATGGAGACAGACTAGCAATTGGGCATTCATCCTTCTAATCCTCAGCATAATTGTTCAGAAGTGAGTCTAGACAATCTGGATCCAGGTGATCTTACTGGAGGACCAGGCAAATCTCTCAGCAATTATATAAAAAATAAGATCTAGTCTCTCTGACTCCTCCCAAGAAGCTCTAAACACCTAGTGTAATGCACCCCTCCCCACAAATATAAAATATAAAATCTATACTCACTCCTCCAAAAATGACATGAGGGAAATAAGGGCTTTGGTATTAGCAAAATCCTACCCAAGTTATTTTTCTTACCCAAACAAAGGTGTGTTATTTAAATTAAATCTCTTATAAATTACATCAATCATCATTAATAGGTAAGTCTTTCCATAAGCCTACAATGTGGGACCTCTAAGAACCATTCTGCTATTGTCTGTTAAATCTCAAAACTGAAAACCCATTTCTCTAAGGATGTTTACTTTCAATACGAGGCTTAGGGCATCCCAAGACACAGATAAGCTGTAGTCCCAGAATAACACCATGTGCTGGGCATCCTTCAATTCTGCTACAGTAACTCCCAGCCATCCAACCCCTTTGTCAATTTGTATCAATGAAGCCAAAGCAGAAACACAGAAAAATGGCAGAGTAAGAAATCATTTACCATAGATATGAAACTCTTGTTGTAGTCTGAGAATTGAAATATCTCAGACCTGCAACCACTACAGAGAACCGTATTTCTATCTTAATATCTGCAAATCTAAAATTCCAGAAAATCCAAATTCACTAATTAAAAATTTCTTTCCTCCAAATTGTTTTAAAGTTTATATTTTTTATTATTTTTTATTTAATAGTTTATTGTCAAATTGGTTTCCATATAACACCCAGTGCTTCTCCTCTCCATGACCATCACCCCCTTCCCTCCCTCCCCCTCCCCCTTCAGTCTATGGTTCCTTTTCAGTATTCAATAGTCTCTCATGATTCGTGTCCCTCACTCTCCCCAGCTCTCTTTCCCCCTTCCTCTCCCTATGGTCCTCTGTTAGGTTTGTCCTGTTAGACCTATGAGTGCAAATATTCTTTCCTCCAAATTAAATGGTGTAAATAAATGCCCATGCTCAGGAATACAACCAAGAGCAAGCCTGATTTGTATTCACAATTCACAATATACTTTCTGGAATTATACTGAATAATTTCTCCCAGTTTTTCCTTCAAAACTGGTTCTAAATATTTCATTTCAAAAATACTTACCTCTCCATTTCCTGGGAATAATTAGATCTAATTTTCTATTTTAATCCTACTCTTCTCCCTGGCTTTTTCTCAGCTTTTGATCCATCTAGGGAAGAAGAGCTACTATTTATTGAAGGCCTATGGATCAAGTATTCTGTATAAGTTATCACTAATTCCTTCAACAGCACTAAAAAGTAGATAATATTATTCACATTTACAGATGACAAGGTAAGTGGTGTTCTGAAGGAAAAGTTTGGAATGAGAATTCTCTACACCTTACAGGTAAACCCATCAAGGATTCCTATTCTTCATTTTCCACTTAGAAAAAAAGAAATTGCCACACCAGCTCTTTTCTTACATCATTTCACTAATCAAAGCTTTGAGCAAGCATTCAGATCCCCCTTTCCTCCCTATACCTTCTACCATATGAGTTATGCCAGTTACCAATTTATTGCTTTTGTTATCTGAATGTGAAAATGGATCGGGGCCTTTTAAATATTTTTCCGTTTCCAGCTGACATGATGTTAAACTTTGTAAGTAAAGGGTACTAGAGAGACTTTGCAGGAGAAAAGGGTTTTTCCCTTCTGGTTTGGTTCTCTGTTCCTTCTCCAGGTTGCTAGAGCAGAGGTTGGAAAACTGTGGCCCAAGGGCCAAAACTAGCCTGCTGCCCCTTTTTGTATGGCGTGTAGGCACAACTCATGTGGACTAGCACTTTTAGCTGCAGAGAACAAGACATAATTTCCCCACCTCATTTCACAGTCCTCTCCTAAAATATGCTTCCCTGGCCTGGGCCATGCCTTTTCACTCTCTAGGGCTTGTGCTGGCCACCAAATATAAAGTCCCCATTCTCCACTGGTAGCAAATGAAAAACAAATTTGTAGATCTTTTTTAATGTTTTTTAAAAAAGTTTTATTATTTGTTTTGAAAGAGAGAGTGCGTAAGCTGAGGAGAGGCAGAGAGAGAGGAGAGAGAGAGTGAGAGAGAGAGAGAGAGAGAGAGAGAGAGAGAGAGAGAGAGAGAAAACCCCAAGCAGACTCTGCAGTGTCAGCACAGAGCCCACTGTGGTGCTCGATTTCACGAACCGTAAGATCATGACCTGAGCTGAAATCAATAGTTGGACACTTAACCAAATGAGCCACCCAGGTGCCCTCAAACAAATTTATATCTTTAAAATGAATTCCAATCTGGGGCACCTGGCTGGCTCAGCTGATAGAGCATGAAACTCTTAATCTCAGGGTCATGAGTTCAAGCTCCATGTTGGGCATAGAGTTTACATAAAAACAAACAAGTAAATAATAAATAAAATGCCAACCCTTGAAATCACTTTATATTTAATAAAAAAGACCTAGACCTTTTGTCTGTTTGTCATTAGAACTAACTTTTAATAAAGTAGGAGTAACTTTTAATGAGAAAAATGCATGCAATAGTTAATAACTTGAAGAATTTTACACAAAATACTTAATGTTTAACAATACACTAATAAAATTAAGATGGATCAAAGAGTTAAACATAGAAAATGAAAGCAGGAAGAAGTTTATGTATTTATCTGATTTTAGGAAGAAGAAATATTTCTAAGCATAAAATTAATAGAAGATACCACAGAGTAAATACTGACATGATTATATAAAAATCTTAAAATTTTGTGCATTAGAAGATTAAGAGTGAAAAAGCAAACTGAGGAAAAGTCTGCCAAAAAAGTCTAAGAGTTATTTCAAAATTAAGAGTAAACCTCCAAATTAAGCAATGTATAAATGAAAATAATGGTTAATATGTGAAAAAACAAGCTCTTCCCTTGACTATAATAACATTACAAAATAAGTAATAATTTTTGACCTATCAAAGTAACAAATACTATTTTTTAATAAAAACAGGGGTAAGAGACTTCTGTTTCCAGATAAGACAGAGTAATCACTTTTACTCAACCTCTCCTACAAATAAAAGCCTTGGACTAAAATATAGAAAACTACCAGAAGCCTCTGAAAAGCAGATAAAAGTAGGCAGACTGGCTTAGGATCTAAGGACTTAGGGGACAAGGTAGCAGCAAGTTCCTAGAGTTTCCTTTTTTGCCTCATATATATTTTGGACACTAAAACAGCTTGAAAACCAGAGCTTCCAATGGCCCTAACAGGACACAATTTTTAAAAAAGGAGAAAATTCTATTCTATTTTGTCTAGCTGTAGGACTGGCAAATAAGAAAGGGAGGACCATGGGATGGAATCTTCCCAATTTTTACCCCTCCTATTCCAGGTGATTGTCCTCAAACTAGCAGCACTCCTTCCCCTCACCACCAGTGAGGTAACCGCTGAAAGCCAAAGTCCTATTTCAGCCTTCTACTCTATACCAGGAGAGTGCCAATAAAAAGACAGAGCTACTCCCCCACTGTGCAGCAGTGGCAGATTCTGCATAACATAATCCTACAGCAACACTGTAGGGACTCAGCAGAATGGAGATGACAGAAGAAAGAGTCACTGAACATGAAGATTTAAAAAAAGTATTCAACATAAACAAGGAAAAAAGAAAGAAAGAAATTAAAATCAGTCTTAGAGACCTACAGGACAATATCAAAAGGAACAATATTCATGTCACAGAAGTCTCAGAGGGAGAGGAGAAAGAGACTGGAGCAGAAAAAACATTTAATACATACATACACATAAAATAGTTGAAAACTACCCAAATTTAGTAAAAGGTATAAATTCACAGATCCAAAAAGCACAGCAAAACCCAAGCAGATAAACTTGAAATTATAGTCAGACACATCAAAATCAAACTACTTAAAAAACTGAAATAAAAAACCTTAAAAGCAGATAAAGAAATACGACATTACACTAAGGTGAGCAAAGACTCAAATCATGGCATTCAGGCCATTAGTTAGTGGAACATTTTTAAATGACTAGTTATTGGTCCAGATGGCTTCTAAAATCTCTTCTGTGTGTTGGAAAGTGAATACGGTGTTGCATGTAATCGAATGAACAACTGTACACACACACACACACACACACACACACACACACACACACATGCACACACGAAAAGGAGATACTGAATAATTCATTAAAGTGTAGTACCTTCTCTGCATGAGGAGGATTAGAGAGAAAAACAAAAGGCATTACTATTCCCTAGGGCACTGCTTCTCAAAATATAGTCCTTATACCCCAGGGAGAGTCAAGACCTTCAGGGGACCATCACCAGGTCAAAACTTCTCAGTAATCCTTAGAAACTATTTACTTGTGTTGATCCTTACTCCAATAGTGCAAAACCAATAGTGGGTAAAACCACTGGCCTGTAAGCATGAATCAAGGCAGTGGCACCAAACTGTATTAGAAGACACAATATTCTTTATCACTACACACTTACGGAAAAAAATAAAGGAAAGACAAGTTTTACTTTAAATATAGTTAATGAAGCTATAAAAGATATAATTTTATTAAATCTCAATGCTTGACTACTGCTTTTTAATTCTTTGTAGCAAAATATTTTATATTTATTTTTATCTATACTTTTTATTTTCCATACTTATTTAAAATTTACATTTTTAATTTCTATTTATGACTATATACCTAAAGCAATTCTACTCTGTACTGTCCCGAAGAAAACAGGGTAAGCAACATTTCCCCTGTTTATTCTACCTTCCTCCTGTTCACTTTAGCCTGTTCACGTCCTACACTGACCATTTAATGAGTCTCCTGCCTCTTCCCTTGCTGAAGAATATTTGTGTTCAGAAAGCCTTCATTTCTGGATCTTCTAAAATCGCTCTTCAAAAATTCGCAAACTTCCCCACCTCCAGAAATGAAGGCTCACAACAAACCTGTCAGGGATGCAGGCAGAAGACTTGCCGGGGAGGTGGAAGAGGCCCTCAGAAGACCAGAGGAGTTCAAATTAAAAGGATTGTTCACAGGTAACCTAATTTGGAAAGAGGGCGGAGTCTTCTCCGGGCTACCCTGCCCTGGGACCTAGTGGGACCTAGAAAACCCGGAACTCGGACCTTGCGCACCGAGTAGGGGCAAAGCCCAGGAATTATAATGGGCGGTGCTTCGTTGCAGGGAGGGGAAAAAAAAAAAAAAATTAAACCTCCTCCCAGGAGCCACTGCGTGGTGAGAAAAGCAAACGTTAGCCAATGAGAGCAGCCGTTCCTTGGCTTTCCCGCCCTTTACCCCAAAGGCTAAAGGAAGGCGGCTCTTTAGAGCCAGCGGGGAGTTAGTTATAAAGGACCTCGGTAACTGCTCTCAGGAGGGCATCTGCACCGCGAGGAAAAAGGGGAGCAAAAAAGGTTGAATAATAGTCAAGGGAAGAAATACGACTATTATGGGTAAGGCCTGAGAGCGAAAGACACGCGGAGAACGAAGGTTAGTTTACGAGGTTGGGGAGGGGAAAATGCTGGCCAAGTGGATGGTTTAGGAGACTCATGGAGGTGGGAAAGAGTTGCTTATTGAAAGGTCTAGGCTGGGCAGAGAACAGGAAACAAGGCATTTAGTCAGAAAGAATATCATGGGCAGGGCCACAAGATATCCTTTCTCCTGCGCATAGAACAGGTATTTCTAAATAATCCACAAAATATATCCTTTCCCTTCCTGTGTTCTTCTGCAAGTGTTTCCGTCCTCCTCTGAAGAGATTTCCTACTTCAGGTGAGGTGTTTCAGAGTGATGGTGGGACTCCAGAGCTGACGGCCAATAAAGAATTCTTAAAGATGTCTTTGGTGCAAAAAGGTGATTTTATTAAAGCACAGGGATGAGACCTGTGAGCAGAGAGAGTTGCACTGGGGTTGTGAAGGGTAACTGATTACATACCTGCAGGTTGGGAGGGGGTTAGGGATAGAAACTTAGGTATTTTGGAAGCAAGGTTTCCAGGACGTTGGGGGCTAGTTTTGTGAGGAAAACGCTATTTATTGCTGTTTAGTAAAACCTCAGTCATGAGACCCTTTAGATGTATATCAGAGGGCCATAAGCTTCGAGCGTGATTGCCAGCATATATCTTGGGGCAGTTGAGATAAAGGAAGTAGACTTACAGGATCCTGGGGGGTCAGGATAGTGTTAAACCAAGATTCCCTTTTGTCCCTAGCAAAGTGTCCTCATACTGGCAGCTGAGCTCCTAGAGAAAGATCACTGTGCCTATTTCAAGGACTTGTCAATGGGCTGCAGGCAATAAGGGAATTTAATTTTTTATTTGCTTTAGTTCCCCACAGCACCATGGCAAGCACTTAAAACTCCTATCCTTTGTTCTTGAGTAGTCAGGAGTGTTTGAGGAATATCACAAGTATCCCAGCCCTGGGGGCAGGGCAGTTACTGTTAGCCTGTACTTTGCCAAGGGAGCCTGTCCCATGCTCCCTCATCAGTCACCATGCTGTACATTACATCCTCATGACTTATTTTATAACTGGAAATTTGTTTCATCCATTTCACTGACACCCCCCCCCCCCCCCCCCATCTCCGGCAACCATCAATCTGTTCTCTGTATCTGTGAGTTGGGTGTTTTCTTATTTTTTGTTGTTTTTGTTTTTTGGTTTTTTGTTGTTTTGTTTTGTTTTAGATTCCAGAAATGAGTGATATCAAATGAGTGACCATCCATATTTGTCACAGGTAGCAAAGCTTTATTCTCTTTTATGGATGAATAATATTCCACTGAATAAATAAATATGACATCTTCTTTATCCATTTATATATCTGTGGACACTTCGGCTATTTCTATGTCTTGGCTATTGTAAATAATGCTGCACTGAACATGGAGGTGCAGATATCTTTTCAAGTTAGTATTTCATTTTCTTGGGATAAATACTTGGAAGTGGAATTGCTAGACCATATGATAATTTTATTTTTAGTTTTTTGAGAAAACTCTATACTATTTTTATAGTGGCTGCACCACCTTAAATTCCTATCAATAGTGTACATGTGTTCTCTTTTCTCCACATGTTCACCAACACTTGTTATTTCTTGCTTTTTTGATAATAGCCATTCTAACAGGTATGAGGTGATAGGTCACAGTAGTTTTGATTTGCTTTTCCCTGATGATTAGTGATGTTGGGAATCTTTACATGTACCTGTTGGTCATCTGTATTTCATAAGAATTGCATTTTTAATATATACCCAGCTGAGGCTGTTGCTGTTGTTTTGGGGACCATGTTTTGAGAACCACTGGCCTAGCGTATCTAATAGGTAAAATTTACCAATGTGCATGTATTGTACTAAATGAGTGATTTATTTTACATGCAGTTTTTTCCAAAACTGTAACAGATGGTGTTAATATTTCTTTTAGAGGGGAGCGAACCTGGCTAAGGATAATAAATGAGATTACTCATTCTTGGAGAAGGCTTAAGTTTACAAAAACACACCTTTCTACCCTCAGGCTGGCCCCTAGCTTCATATTCTCTTTGATCTAAAGATTAAGCAGGCAAAGGAGCACTATTATGCTATGGTTAAAAACACCTTTGCTAACAAAGATAGATCCATAGACCAATGGAATAGATAGCCCAGAAATAAATCCTCACTTATACAGTCAAATTATTTTTGACAAGGGTGCCAAGACCACTTGACCATTTGACTATTTTAACAAATAGTCATGGGAAAATTGGATACCTACATGCAGAAGAATAATGATGGACCTTACCTAGCACCATATTAAAAAAATAATCCAGAATGGATCAAGGACCTAAATATAAGACCTAAAACAATAAAATTCTTAGAAGAAT
Source organism: Suricata suricatta (assembly GCF_006229205.1). NCBI lineage: Eukaryota > Metazoa > Chordata > Mammalia > Carnivora > Herpestidae > Suricata > Suricata suricatta. Next base: position 65,224,216 of record NC_043709.1, read on the forward strand.
ATATAGAATAAAAGCTTCATAATATTGGACTTGGTGATGCTTTCTTATATATAATGCCAAAGGCACAGGAGTAAAATTAAAAAAAAAAACCAAATTGGACTTCATGAAAATTTAAAACTTTTTGTAAATCAACAAACACTATCCACAGAGTAAAATGACAACCCATAGAATGGGGAAAAATATTTCCAAATCATATGTCTGGATATCCAGATAATATCCAGAATATATGGAGAACTTTAAATACTCACCACCACCACAAACAAAAAAAACCCAAACAGCTTTACTCAAAAATGGGCAAAGGACTTGAATAGACATTTCTCAAAAAGTAAAAAAATACATGAATGACCAATAAACACATGAGATGCTCACTATCATATCTCATACCCATTAGGATGACTACTGTTAAACACACACATGCACGCATGCATGCACATACCAAGTGTTGGAAAGAATGTGGAGAAACTGGAACCCTTGTGTACTGCTGGTGGGAATGTAAAATAACTCCTATGGAAAATAGGAGTTATTTGAAAAAATTAAAAATAGAATTACTATATGATCCAGCAGTTCCACTTCTGGGTATAGAGCCAAAAGAACTGGAAGAGGGTCTCGAAGAGGTATTTTTAAGTCATGTTCATAGCAGCAGCATTCACAATAGTTAAAATGTGGAAACAACCAAAGTGTCCATTGATGAATGAAAGGATAAGTAAAATGTGGTATATACATAGAATGAATATTACTCAGCCTTAAACACGAAGGCAGTTCTGACATGTGCTATAATATAGATGAACCTCAAGGACATTATGCTAAGTGAAATAAGCCATTCACAAAAAGACAACCGTGTGATTCCATTTATAGGAAGTACTTAGAGTAATCAAAATCATAGAGACAGAATGTAGAATGGTTGTTGCCAGGACTGAAGGGAAAGGGAGAATGTTGAATTTTTAATAGGTATATAGATTGTCAGTTTTACAAGATGAAAAGAGTTACGGGGTTAGATGGTGGTGATGGTTGCATAACACTATGAATATATACAATATCACCCAGCTGTACACTTAAAAATGGTTACAATGCTATACTTTATGTTATGTGTATTTTAAAAAATTATTTTTAGTGTTTGTTTATTTTTGAAACAGAGAGAGCATGTGCAGGGGAGGGGCAGAGAGAGAGGGAGTCACAGAATCTGAAGCAGTCTCCAGTCTCTGAGCTGTCAGCACAGAGCCTGACACAGGGCTCAAATTCATAAACCGCAAGATCATGACCTGAGCAAAGTTGGACACAACTGACTGAGCCTCCTGGGTGCCCCTGTATATTTTTATTTAAAGAGAGAGAAAGTGCACAGGGGAGAGGTAGAGAGAATGGAATAGAGAGAATCCCAAGCAGACTCCGTGCTGTCAGTGCAGACCCCTGCGTGGAGCTCCGTGCTAACATAAGGTTATAGAAACTTGTACTACATCAATTATAACTGTCCCGACTGAGGCTTGAGTCTGTAAGATAATTCCATTGACATCTCTGTTTCTTTACTTTGCTAAGAGATGAAATGGGAATAAGAAGTGAAAATAGAGTTTTGGAAAATGTGGTTCAGTTTATATCAACATACTTTTTGGGATCTGGAGACCAATTCAAAGAGAGCACAAACTATATGGTCTCTGGGGCCAAATTCTTAGACTTCTATTATGAATTATAAATGGTCATTACACTTGAACCAGATAAAATGTTCTAAATGTGATCAAAAATCCTAGAGGAGAACACAGGCAGCAACCTCTTACTATACTTGTCTCAAGTAGCAAGATAAACAAAAGCAAAAATGAACTACTAGGACTTCATCAAGATAAAATGCTTCTGCACAGTGAAGGAAACATCAACAAAACTAAAAGGCAGCCTATGGAATGGGAGAAGATATTTGAAAATGACATATCTAATAAAGGGTTGGTATCCAAAATCTATAAAGAACTTAACAAATTCAACACTCCCAAAACAAACAGTCCAGTGAAGAAATGGGCAGAAGACATGAATAGACATTTTTCCAAAGAAGACATCCAGATGGCTAACAGACATAAGAAAAAATGCCCAACATCACTCATTAGGGACATATAAATAAAAAGTACAATGATATGCCACTTTACACATGTCAAATGGCTAAAATTAACAACAGGAAACAACAGATGTTGGCAAGGATGTGAAGAAAGGGGAACCATCTTACACTGTTGGTGGGAATGCAAACTTGTGCAGCCACTCTGGAAAACAGTATGGAGTTTCCTCAAAAAGTTATAAATAGAACTATTCTATGATCCAGCAACTTCACTACTAGGTATTTGCCCAAAGGATATAAAAATACTGATTCTAAAGGGCCCCAATATTTATAGCAGCATTATAAACAATAGTAAAATTATGGAAAGAGCCTGAATTTCCATTGAATGGATGAAGAAGATGTAGAGAGAGAGAGAGAGAGAGAGAGAGTGTGTGTGTGTGTGTGTGTGTGTGTGTGTATAATGGAGGTATATCTATATCTATATATCTATATCTATATATATAATGTGGAATTCATATATATGTATATTATATATGTATATGTAAATATATAACTGAATATTACTTAGCCATCAAAGAGAATGAAATCTTGTTGTTTGCAATGATATGGATAGAGCTAGAGTGTATTATGCTAAGCAAAATAAGTCAGTCAGAGAAAGACAAATACCATATGTGGAATTTAAGAAACAAAACAAATGAACATTGGGGACGGTAAATAAACCATAAAAGACTCTTAATTATACAGAAGAACCTGAGGGTTGGTGGAGGAAGATGGTTGGGGGATGGACTAAATGGGTGATGGATATTAAGGAAGCCATTTGTTGTGATGAGCCCTGAATGTTAATTCATTTAGTTGGCAGGGAAATGTTTGGCATTGTGGGTTGTACAATGATCTTATCTGAAGGGGATGTTCTTGTGAGATTATGTCCAATAAGAAGACAACATAGTTTAGTTGTGAGTGTCAAACCAGTTTCTAGATATTAGGGGTAGTTATATTTTTCTTTCTCACTACATTCCATTTGTGGAAACCCCACACATTTGTTGTTTCTCATTCAAGAATTATAAAAGGTAATTTTGCCTTGCTTTTGGTGTTGAACTCTAAGATTCAAGCTATCACAAATATCTCTAATTGGTCTTGAACCTAAGAAGAAGTTTTACGTCATATGGCCCTTTGTAGGAAAGTGGATGGACCTTGAGGGTGTCATGCTGAGTGAAGTAAGCCAGGCAGAGAAGGACAGAAACCATATGTTTGCACTCATAGGTCTAGCAGGAAAACAAGAGAGACCTAATGGAGAACCAGGGGGAACGGAGGAGGGAGAGAGAGTTGGGGAGAGAGAGGGATGCAGAACTTGAGAGACT
>NC_043709.1:65227702-65229542 GCF_006229205.1 Suricata suricatta
AGAGAGTTTGAATTGCTGTTTTCTCATTTTTACTCTTTTCCATATATTTTTTAATTTCCTAATTGCCTGATTGGCCCAATCATTCTTTAGTAGGATAGTTTTTAACCTCCACATTTTTGGAGGTTTTCCAGACTTCTTCCTGTGGTTGATTTCGAGTTTCATAGCATTGTGATCTGAAAGTGTGCATGGTATGATCTCAATTCTTTTGTATTTGTGGAGGGCTGTTTTATGGACCCAGTATGTGATCAATCTTGGAGAATGTGCCATGTGCACTCGAGAAGAAAGTGAATTCCCTAGCATCAGGATGCAGAGTTCTAAATATATCTATCAATTCCATCTGCTCCAGTGTGCCATTCAGGTCTATTGTTTCTTTAGGGATTTTTTGTCTGGTTGACCTATCCATTGTTGTAAGTGGGGTATTAAAGTCCCCTGCAATTAGCACATTCTTATCGATAAGATTGCTTTTATTTGTGATTGTTTTATGCATCTAGGAGCTCCCAAATTCGGCACATAAATGTTTATAATCGTTAGCTCTTCTTCATGTAGAGTCCCTGTAATTATTATATAGTGTCCTTCTTCATCTTTTGTTACTGCCATTATTTTAAAGTCCAGTTTGTCCGATATAAGTATGGCTACTCCAGCTTTCTTTTGGCTTCTAGTCGCATGGTAGATAATTCTCCATCCCCTTACTTTCAATCTGAAGGTGTCTTCAGGTCTAAGGTGAGTCTCTTGTAGGCAGAAAATAGATGGGTTTTGGTTTTTGATCCATTCTGCTACCCTGTGTCGTTTGACTGGAGCATTCAGTCCATGTCAATTCAGTGTTATTATTGAAAAATATGGGTTTAGACTCATTGTGTTCCCGGTAGAGTGCATGTTTGTAGTGATGTCTATGGTACCTTTATTCCTTGCTATGTTTCCCTCATAGAGTCCCTCTTAGGATTTCTTGTAGGGCTGGTTTGGTGGTGATGAATTCTCTCAACTTTTGTTTATTTGGGAAAACCTTTATCTTTCCTTCTATTTTGAATGACAGGCTTGCTGGATAAAGAATTCGTGGCTGCATATTCTTCCTGTTCATCACATTGAAGATTTCCTGCCATTCCTTTCTGGCCTGCCAAGTTTCAGTAGATAAGTCTGTAACCACTCTGATAGATTTCCCTTTGTATGTCAAGGCCCTTTTCTCCTTAGCTGCTTTCAGGAGTCTCTCTTTGTCTTTATATTTTGCCAGTTTCACTATGATATGTCATGCTGAAGGTCAGTTTACGTTATGTCTTAGGGGAGTTCGGTATGTCTCCTGAATTTCAATGTCTTTCTCTTTACCCAGATTGGGGAAATTTTTGTGTACAATTTGGTCTAGCACGCCTTCAAGCACTCTGTCTTTGTCTTCCTCTTCAGGAACTCCTATGATACGGACATTGTTCCGTTTGATTGTATCACTCAGGTCTCTGATTCTCCTTTCGTGCTCCTGAATCATTTTCTCTCTCTTTTTCTCGGCCTCCTCTTTTGCTATAATTGTCTTCTAATTCACTTATTCTCCTCTCTGCTTCTTCAATACGTGCATTGGCAGCCTCCATCTTATTATTCATCTCATTAAGAGCCTTTTCTAACTTGTCACAGCTATTTTGAAGGTTCCTAGTCTTTGTATCAATATCTTCTCTGATAGCTTCCATGTTTTTTTCAAGCCCAGCAATTAATTTTATGACAATTGCTCTAAATTCTGGTTGAGTTATGTTGCTTGTGTCTGTTTTGAGCAGTTCCGTAGCTGTGATTTCTTCCTGGAGTTTCTTTGGAGAAGAGTTCTTTCGTTTCATCATTTTGGCTAGCTTTCTGTCTCTTGTCAGTT
>NC_043709.1:65229642-65234390 GCF_006229205.1 Suricata suricatta
TGTAGGCCATCTGGATGTCCTCTTTGGAGAAGTGTCTGTTCATATCTTCTGCCCATTTCTTCACTGGATTATTTGTCCTGTGATTGTGAAGTTTGGTGAGTTCCTTGTACATTTTTGATATTAGCCCTTTATCTGATATGTATGTCATTTGCAACTATGACTCATTTTAAAATTATATGAGGGCTTGTAAGGGGGAGTCTGGTTACTCTTATGGTCAAGTGCAGCCAACATTCTAATCTGATTTAGTGACCTTGCTCACATGTTAACACTACTTTAAAAAGCTCTTGTTATTTTTTAATTACAGAGCAATGTGAGCATCAGGCCCTTTTATTTTATTCCTGAGCCTTACTCCATTCTTGAGCTATCTTATAATTCTGGGCTTTGCCAAAAGGGACAAAGTTTCAGTGAGGTTTGAAGAATGAGGTCAAGGAGTAATGTATAATAAATTCATAGGATGTATAATCTATTCAATAAAATATTTAAACTGTTTCTATAGACTTAACTTTCACTGAAGGTTAATTTTAACATTTCCACTTTCTTCTGGAATATCTCCTTTTATTAACTCAAATATAAAGTATCTAAAACCAAATATATCATTTCCTCTCACAATGAACCATTATTTAATAATTAACACAGAACTTTCAGAAGATCAAACTCTAGGCCTATCCTGGTCTCACCCAGAAAGACCAAAGCCTTACAAGCCCTTCTTAAACTTTGACAAAAGTGTATTCCACAGTGGCAGATCTTATCTGATCTTATCCAAGTAACTCCACCATAAAGAAGAGAATGAAAAAATGTTAACAAAGGAGCAAGTTCAAGGAGGACCAAGTGCTAAAAACAAATGAGAACAGGACTCAGGCATATCTCAAAGTTACAGTGTGACAAGGATTAGACTCCAACTGAAATTGCCACATAGACTTTGACATGATTTTGTAAAGAGTGATAAGAATGAGAGCTTCAGTGGGTTGGCTGAAGGAGTTCACTGTATAACACTATGATGACAGGTAAACTTGATGGTAGAAAGCTTATGAATATACTCAGGAGTTTAGAACCAATGAGAAGATATAATCAAGCACAGCTGCTGTAATATGACTGGGTCCAAACAGTATTAGAACTAGGTTGGTGTTATAGTTCTTGAGAGTAAGAAAATGGGCCAATTTTATTGGGTAATTCATTTGGGCTTTGCCTTAACCTTAGGATAATAATATATAATAATATATACTAAACCCAAACTTTTTGCATGTCTAATATGTTGTAAGGCCATAAGTGCTTTATAATCATACATTTAACTAATATTTATTGAGCACCTCGTATGTGCTTCTCAGCACAGTACTAGTTGAGAATAGGGTGGTTAACAAGTCAGAAAAGATTCTTGTCTCATTGGGCTTTTTGTTTGTTTCAGATGTAGAATTTAGTGATTCACCACTTACAACACCCAGGGCTAATCACAAGTGCCCTCCTCAATACCCATCACCCATCTAACACATCCCCCTGCCCACCTCGCCTCCAGTAACCCTCAGTTTGTTCTCTACAGTTAAGAGTCTTTTTTCTGGGTTTCCTTGTTCTTTCTTTTCCTTTATGTTCATCTGTTTTGTTTCATAAATTCCACATGAGTGAAATTATACGGTATTTATCTTTTTCTGACATACTTACTTAGCTTAGCATGGTACTGTCTAGCTTAATCCACATCATTTCAAATGGAAAGATTTCATTCTTTTTGATGACTGAGTTATATTCTATTGTGTATATATACCACACCATCTTTATCCTTTTATTAGTTGATGGACATTTGGGCTCTTTCCATAATTTGGTTACAGCTGATAATACTGCTATAAACATTCAGGTACATGTATCCCTTCAAATAAGTATTTTTGTATCCTGCGGGTAAATACCTAGTAGTACAATTGCTGAGTCCTAGAGTAGTTATATTTTTAACTTTTTGAGAAAACTCCATACTGTTTTCCAAAGTGGTTGCATCAGTTTGCATTCCTATCCACAGTGCAAGAGCAGCTCCCTTTCTCTGCATCCTTGCCAACGCGTGTTGCTTCTTGTGTTAATTTTAGCCATTCTGACTGGTGTGAGGTGAATCTCATTGCACTCTTGATCTGCATTTCCCTGGTGACAAGTGATGCTGAGTATCTTTTCATGTGTCTGTTAGCCATCTGGATGTCTTCTTTAGAAAAATGTCTATTCATGTCTTCTGCCCATTTCCTAACTGGATTATTTATTTTTTGGGGTTTTGAATTTGGGCAAGTTGTTTATAGATTTTGGATACTAATCCTTTGTCAGATATATCATTTGCAAATATCTTCTATTCCATAGGCTGTCTTTTAGTTTTGTTCATTGTTTCCCTCACTGTGCAGAAACTTTTTATCTGATGAAGTTCCAATAATTTATTTTTTATTTTGTTTACCTTGCTGCCAGAGACAGCAAAAAGTAAAAAGTTGCTATAACTGATGTCAAAGAGGTTACTGCCTGTGTTCTCCTCTAGGAGTTTCACGACTTCAGGTTTCACATTTTAGGTCTTTCATCCATTTTGAATTTATGTTTGTGTCTGGTGTAGGAAAATGGTTCAGTTTCATTATTCTGCACATTGCTGTCCAGTTTTCCCAACACCATTGTTGAAGAGATTTTTTCCTATTGGGTATTCTTTCCTGCTTTGTTGAAGATTAGTTGACCTTCTGGGTTTCCTATTCTTTTCCATTGATTTATGTGTCTGTTTTTGTGCCAATACCATATTGTCTTAATTACTAGAGCTTTGTAATATAACTTGAAGTCTGGAGTTGTGATGCCTCCAGCTTTGCTTTTCAAGATTGCTTTGGCTAACAAATTGTAGGACTGTATTAGCTCTGTGAAGAATCTGCTGGTATTTTTATAGGGATTGCATTAAATGTGTGGATTGCTTTGGGTTGTATAAACATTTTAACAATATTTGTTCATCCTGTCCATGAGCTTGGAATGTTTTTCCATTTCTTTGTGTCATCTTCACTTTCTTTCATAAGTGTTTTGTAGTTTTCAGAGTATAGATCTTTTAGCTCTTTGGTTAGATTTCTAGGTATCTTATGGTTTTTGGTGCTGATATAAATGGATTGATTATTTATCTTTCTGCTGTTTCATTATTGGTGTATATAAATGCAACAGATTCCTGTACATTGATATTGTATCCCATGATTTTACTGAATTTGTGTATCAGTTCCAGCAGGTTTTTTTTTTTAATTTTTTTGTGGTCTATTGGACCATCATGTCATCTGCAAATAGTGAAAATTTTACTTCTTTACCCATTTGGATGCCTTTTATTTCTTTTTGTTATCTAATTGCTGAAGCTAGAACTTCTAGTACTATGCTAAATAACAGTGGTGAGAGTGGACATCCCTGTCTTGTTCCTGACTGCAGAGGAAAAACTCTCAGTTTTTCCCCATAGGGGATGATATTAGCTGCAGGTCTTTTATATGTGGCCTTTATGATGCTGAGGTATGTTCCCTCTATCCCTACTTTGTTGAAGTTTTTATCATGAATGGATGTTGTATTTTGTCAAATGCTTTTTCTGCATCTATTGAAATGATCATATGGTTCTTATCCTTTCTTTTATTAATGTGGTGTATCACGCTGATTGATTTGTGAATATTTAACTACCCTTGCAGTCATTGGGCTTATTTTCTAGTGGTTTTCATAAGTTATATAATCATTCCAACAATGTCACATAGGTAGTATTAAACCTATTTTTAAAATAAGGAAACCTGAGGAGCAGAGAAATTAAATAACTTTCTAAAAATCAGAAGGGTAGAAAGTATCAGAGTTGTAAAATGAGCCCAGATGGTCTGACTTCAAAGTCACTTCAAAGCCTTTATACTATGAGGCTATTGTATAGAGGAGAAAGCAGGAAATAGCCTCCTAGACCTCAATCACAGCAATTTCCTCCCCGACACATCCCTAGAGGCAAGGGAATCAAGAATAAAAATGAACTACTGGGACCTCATCAAGATAAAAAGCTTCTGCACTGCAAAGGAAACAATAAAAAAAATTAACAGGCAACCGACAGAATGGGAAAAGATAGTGGCAAATGGCATATCAGATAAAGGGCTAGCATCCAAAATACACAAGGAGCTCACTAAACTCCATACCTGAAAAATAAATAATCCAGTGAAGAAATGGGCAGAAGACATGAACAGACACTTCTCCAAAGAGGACATCCAGATGGCCAACAGACACATGAAACGATGCTCAGTGTCACTCATCATCAGGGAAATTCATATCAAAACCACACTGAGATACCACCTCACACCAGTCAGAGGGCGAGGATTTGGAGAAATGGGTACTCTCCTACACTGTTGGTGGGAATGTAAACTGGTGCAGCCACTCTGGAAAACGGTGTGGAGGTTCCTCAAAAAACTATCCATAGAACTCTCCTATGACACAGCAATAGCACTGCTAGGGATACCCAAAGGATACAGAAGGGCTGAGGCATAGGAGCACAGGTACCCCAATGTTCATAGCAGCACTTTCTACAATAACCAAATCATGGAAAGAGCCTAAATGTCCATCACTTGATGAATGGATCAAGAAGATGTGGTGTATATATATATATATATATATACAATGGAGTACTATATGGCAATGAGGAAGAATTAAATATGGCCATTTGTAGCAATGTGGATGGACCTCGAGGGTGTCATGCTAAGTGAAATAAGTCAGGCAGAGAAAGACAGATACCATATGTTTTCACTCATAGGTCTAACAGGACAAACCTA
>NC_043709.1:65234490-65245536 GCF_006229205.1 Suricata suricatta
GGACCTCGAGGGTGTCATGCTAAGCGAAATAAGTCAGACAGAGAAGGATAGATACCATATGTTTGCATTCATAGGTCTAACAGGAGAGACCTGGCAGGGGACCATGGGGAGAGGAAGGGGGAAAGAGAGTGGGGGAGAATGAGGGACACAGATCAAGGGAGACTACTGAATACTGAAAATGAACCATGGACTGAAGGGGGAGGGGGAAGGAGGGAGGGGAGGGTGGTCATGGTAGGGGGCACTTTTGGGGAGAAGCACTGGGTGTTATATGGAAATTAATTTGACAATAAACTATTAAAAAATTAAAAATTAAATTAAAAAAAGAAAATTTGACCACAAACCTTTGCTAATTTACACTTTATTTATGCTAGAAATGGAATTCCTGGTTGAAGGGTATATGCATACAATGTCTTGGTAGATATTGTCAAATTACCCTCTGAAAAGGCTGAACCAATTTAAATTAACGCCAATGGTGTTTTATTGTTTTAATTTGCATTTTCGCGTTGGTGCAGTTGAACATCTTTTCAAATGTGTTTAATTATTCATTTGTATTTCTTTTGTGGATTGTTTCTATTTTTTCCATAACATTTTATATTGTTTTATTATTGACTTGTAGAAGCTCTTCATACATTCTACAAGAAATAAATGACAAGTGTCAGATAGGAGCTAGCCTATAACTAGAACCTAGGCCCACAAGTTCCCTATTTATTAGAAACAATTTCAGAGAACACCAGTATCACAAGGCTATCTGTGACTCTGTTAGAACCAGACAAAAATACTACCACTATGTAATCATGCTCTAGCACAGATAAAAACAAGAACACTGTGAAAATTACAAAAAGAATGACCAAACATCCTTTTCTCCCAGCCAATACAAGGGCCTGCTACTGCTTTATCAATTATAATTATAATTTTAGCTGCATTCAAGTCCTACCACCTCCTGGATAATTAAATTATCCAATCGTGAAATTGCCCCACATTCTGACAAACTCTCCCCAAACTGGATACAAACCCAAATCAGAAAATAATTCGTCTTAACCCCCTCTTATAAGATGTCCCACAGATTCCCCATGGTGCACAGTCTCTCTTGTTGCAGCATGTAAAAATCCAACTCTGCTTACCTACAGGTATGTTTCCTGGCATTTTTGGCTGGTGGACACAGACCTCTGGATATTGATTGCTTTCATTCATGAGGCAGATATTTTCCCCTTGTCTTTCTGTTATCTCTTAACCTTGTGTATTGTATCTTCTATTATTGGAAATTTCCTATTTTATTTTGTCAGTTTTATCCTTTATGGCTTCTTAGCTTGGTGACCCGTTTGCCTGCCTAAGGTCATAAAAATAGTATCCTATATATTTTAAGTTGTTTTTTATTAATGTTTCCTTCTTTAATTCATCTGGGCTTTAAGTTTGTGTGTAGATAATGAAGACTGAAGTTCTTCCCAAATCTAGGGACACTTTAGAACTTGATTCACACCCATCACTTTCTCTGGGTGGCTTTCCTTGACTTTCTCTACCCCTCCATTTCAACAGTATGGATTAGAAGTCATTGTGTTTTGTTCCCTTAGTACACATCACAACAATCATCACTTGTCTTAGATTAGTTTGCTTCAAAGCAAGGGCGGCATTTATTTGTTTTACCTTCTTGTCTAGTATGTTGCCTACATAGTAGAAGTTTTATTAATATTTATCGACTGACTATTCTCCTTACTTCATCTCCTGGAGAATGAAGGCCAGGTCTCATTTGGTGGACTTTTACCAGTGTATTTGGGATTTGATTTGAGAATGAAAGAAACTAGAAATTGTAGTCCCTGAGTTGTTGCCATGGCAATGGTGCGTGTTTTTCAGATCCGCAACGGCAGTTGTGCTTTACAATTGGCTAAGAAACTGACTGCTTGCCTCACTCCCTTTCATAATTTTATCCCCATCTCTTTACACTTAAAACTAAAATTATGCAAGCTGCATGAATAATTTCTGTGCAGTTTTTCTGGAGGATCAGGCTCCTTCTTGCATTAAGGCTGAGGGGACATAACGTAGAGGACTCCTATCCTTCAGGGACCACAGGCATCGGGACCAAGGGACCGTGCAGGGTCCCGGGGCTATCGCAAGAGGTGCTGGAGAAAGATTAGGCACCAGGAGTGGGTAAAAGCTGAAAGTACCTATCTATTCTGAAGGCTGGGTGAGTCTAACCTGAACTACCCAATGGGTGAGAGCATGCGCGTCCCCTAGGGGGAAAAATTATACAACCAGAAGTGGAGCGGTGGCTTGTGGGGAATGAGTCTCAGGGCCTCTTAGATGGGACTAGGAGGCCACTCAGCCTCAGGACTGTCTCAGTCATTTGCCTCAGAAGGAAGAGGCTGTTGTGCTTCTTATTAGTGAGATGGCTATAGTCAATCTGGGGTAGAATGTGACAGCTTCCTAAAGTTCACCCTCCTGAAGAACAGGGCCTACTCTCCTTCAGTCTCTTTCTTTGAAACTGCTAAGGGTTCCAGAATCTGACTAGGACTTTTATTTTGCTCACCTAAGCATTGGAGTGAGGGAGTGGGGTTGTGTTTGGTTTGTTTCTTTTTCCTGGAGAGTGCTAATGGGAAAGCTCGAGTCTGTGAAGATGCTTAACCCATTGCTTGGCACAAAGAAGCCAGTATCTATGTGGCCTTTGTGGAACCTAATATGGTAAAGGCCTCTGAGGGTAAAAGTGATTACCCATTATGGGGTACCGACTTGGAAGGAAGAAATATGTGGTTTGGGTCATGGGATCTATGGGTCTGTCTTTTCCCATTGCTTGACTCCCCATAGTAGCTCTTGAACACTCCCTCATTTCACTGAAGAAAAAACTGAGAGATAAAGAGCCCCAATCAAGGTCCTACTGTGACATAGCAACAGCGGTAAAACTAGTACCAAGGGCTCATTCTCCAATGATTTACCTGCAGGCAAGCCAGTGAGGTGTGGAGATCAGCTTCTCACACATCTGAGAGTGGTTAAAGGCTAGGGAGGCAGTGTAAGGGAAAGGTGGTGTCAGAATTCTGGCCTTCTGCCTAGACAAATGGATGTCTCCTATATCTAGGGAATTCCTTGTGTAGGTTGGCTATACAAAGCAAGTTTACCCTTCCTGGGAACTTTGGGAAGTGAGGAATAACTGTTTGAATCTCCACTGATAAGGAGCCTGGGACCCATGCAATTGGTAAAGTAGGCATATTCAATTGTGTCCTGTGCTCCAACCTAAGTATATTATCCCTTGTGTTTTATGTCTGTCCCCTCTTCTTTGTAGTGATTATTATTAGAAGTTCTAAGCTAGCTTATGAAATGATGGAGTTAGAGGATTTTATTATTTTCTTCTTAGATACCTTTAGAAATTGAATTCCTAATTCAATGATAATCAACAGCATGGGATTTGGAAAGAGAAGTCTTAGCATTAGGAAAGCCTAGATTCAAGTCCCAGCTTTATCACTAAATTTGACATAAATTATTTCTCTGAGTTTTCATATCTATTAAAGGAGAGTACTGATACTTCACCAGGCTGTGGTCAAATACACATGAGATTTATACCAGAGTAAAGCACTTAACACATGGTAAAGGGTACACTGGTTTCAAGGATTTTGAGCTTCAGGTCCCCAAATGTCCCTGACTTGTCATTGAAAAAGTAAGAAAGTAAGAAATACAAATAGAAGTGCTTAGAGGAAGTTCTGGGGAAAATCTCCTTTACAGAAGGGATGGTTAGCAGAGGGTATAATAGACAGAATTTGGAATTCTAGCATGTAAATTAAGATGGTATTTAATTTCCATAGAGTTCCTGTATATGATAGGCTGGACATCTGAGAGTCTGTATCAATTTTCTTAAAAGATAGCTTTTGCCCTGGCCTACAATTGTCCTCCAATTTAGATAATGGCCAGGCATTGGAGACAGAAGAGTAACCTGTATTGAAACTCAGAAATATCCTCCCTGGAATCAGGAATTCAACCAAATATTGGCCCAAATATTTCTTTCCATAGCTTCTTTGAATTACCTCTGACTCAGTTCTGGCAGCTATGCCTTGAAGGGTTGAAGTCAAAACTACACCAAGGAACAGATACTACTAGAAGGACAGGAGCAGATTCTTAATGTTCTGCCTAAGGATATCTAGTTCTTTGTTCAGTAGCAGAATACAAAAGTGATGAGGAATTTGTAACCATGACATAAGATAAAACTTGCAGAAAGAGTCCTGGAAGTTCACATAGTAGGTGAGATAGGGCACTTGGGTTATCAGGGAGGGAGGGAAGCTAGAAGGACAGAGATGAAGAGAAGGAATAGAGCTCGTTGCCTCTGTTTCCCATAAGGACACACACAAACATAGTAAGTGGAATGCTGGAAAATATTCTTGAGGATTTTCTTCTAAAAAGGAGAACAATGCATATCAGTGTGGAATGAATTTATGTATTTATGGGCCAGTATTTTTCCTATGTGTTACAAGATTTGTATTTCTCTTGGGCCTCTAATCTTTTTTAGAGAAGTTTGTGATTCTTTCCTAAAGCCCTGTACTTCTAATATTCTTTTATCTCTTTGTTTGTAGTTATTAAATACTATAGCATAACAGAGGTTATGATGGGAATGCATGAAACTAGAAGGCACGAATACAGGGCAACAAAGTTGACTAGAGATTGGAAGATCCTTCTGCTAACTCTCAGTACCCTAAATCTCAGTAGATCCTAGCTTTAGCTTTAGGCCAAAGTCTTTTGGAAATTTATCTAATGTCCCTAATAACCCCTGAAAACAGGACTCTATTTTCTCTTTCCCCTTCTCTTTTCCTCAGGTCTATGCACAACTCAAGCCAGTTTTCCAAGAAGTCTTAACCCTAAATGCTATAGCAAAAGGAATGATCTTCAAGTCTAAATCCAGAAATAGGACCAGAAACTCGGTGGAATTGGCATTACTGACTTCCCCAGTACAGAAAACTAAACCATAACTTGAAGAACTTTCCTAAGAGGAGGGGTCACAATATCTGTATCTGAGGTTGGAGGAATAACGAAAGTCCAGGTAAGTGAGTGGAAATGTCTGAGTTATCTAAGCCTGATATAGACAGAAAAGAGCTTATGACCTTTCTCATTTTCCCCCCAACCTAAGCTTCTTACTCTCACTTTCTGAGAAGCAAATTCAGTTTGGGACTGTCCTAGGGCCAAGCAACAAAAGGTCTTGGAGGCAAACTACCTTTCTAGAATCAATTTTATGGATAACAGATCTAGATTTCAAATCAATGATGAAAAATACATAAAAATACATTTCAGTTTTCATTTTACTAGTAATATTACCTTTGAGAAGATAGATCCTCTTGTAATAAAGAAAATAAGAACATTCCTCATTTCTAATTAGTTTCTTCTTTTCTAGATCACTCTCCTTCCTAGTTTCCTTTTCCTGATGATAGTAATTCTAGACACTGAAAGATGGTATACCTAATTTTCTTACAGTCAGGTCCTAAGTAAGTTTTTCTTTTTTTCAAGTAACATCTTTTATTTTTTCTTCTAAGATTTTATTTAAATTTAAGTTATTTAACATATTGTGTAGTATTGGTTTCAGATATAGAATTTAGTGATTCATCAGTTACATATAACACCCAGTGTTCATCACAACAAGTGCCCTCCTTGGGGTGCCTGGATAGCTCAGTCAGTTAAGGGTTTTGATTTTGACTCATGTCATAATTTCACAGTTGTGAGATCAAGCCCCATGTTGAGCTCCATGCTTGGTATGGGGCCTGCTTGAGAGTCTTCTCTCTCTCCCTCTGCCCCTCCCTAGCTTGCACACATGTGTGCTCTCTCTCTCTCTCAAAAAAAAAAATGGTACCAACAGTGCCCTCCTTAATGCCTATCACCCACTTAGCCCTTACCTCCACCACCTCCCCTCCAGCAATCCTCAGTTCTATTCCCTCTCTGTTTTTTTTTAAATTTTATTGTTATTATTCCTTCCCTTCCTCTATGGTCATCCACATATGAGTGAAGTAAAATGATATTTGTCTGATTGACTTATATCACTTAGGATAATACACTCTAGTTCCATCCACATTGTTGCAAATGGCAAGATTTCATTATTTTTGTTGGCTGAGTAACATTCCACTGTACATATATACCACATCTTCTTTATTTATATACATCAATCAGTGGACATTTATCTCTCCATAATTTGGCTATCATTGTTAGTGCTGCTATAAACAGTAGGGTGCATGTGCCTCTTTGAATCATTATTTTTGTATCCTTTGGATAAATACCTATTAGTGCAATTGCTGGGTCTTAGGGTAGTTCTGTCTTTAACTTTCTGAGGAACCTCCATACTATTTTCCAAAACGCCTGCACCAGTTTGCATTCCCTCCAACCATGCAAGACGGTTCCCCTTTCTCTGCATCCTTGCCCACATCTGTTGTTTCCTGAGCTGTTAATGTTAGCCATTTTGACAGGAATGAGATGGTATCTCATTGTGGTTTTTATTTGTATTTTCCTGATGATGAGTGATGTTGAGTATTTTCTCATGTGTCTGTTATCCATTTTTATGCCTTTTTTGGAGAAGTATATGTTCATGTCTTCTGCCCATTTCTTAACTGGATTATTTATTTTTGAAGTGTTGAATTTGATTAAGTTCTTTTTATAGTTTGTATACTAGCCCTATATCACATATGTCATTTACAAATATCTTCTCCTATTCCATAGGCTGCCTTTTAATTTTGTCTATTGTGTCCTTCACTGTGCAGAAGCTTTTTTATCTTGAAGAAGTTCTTGTAGTTCTTTTTTGCTTTTGTTTCTCTTGCTTTAGGAGACATATCTAGTAAGAAGTTGCTTCAGCCAATGTCAGAGAGGTTGCTGCCTGTGTTCTCTTCTAGGATTTTTATGATTTCCTGTCTCATATTTAGATCTTTTATCTGTTTTGAATTTATTTTTGTGTATGGTGTAAGAAAGTGGTCCTGTTTTATTCTTCTGCATGTTTCTGTCTAGTTTTCCCAACACCATTTGTTGAAGAGACTGTCTTTTTTCTATTGGATAACCATTTTTTAATGTTTATTTATTTTTGAGAGAGAGAGAGTACACACGTGTATGTAAGTGGGGGGAAGGGCAGAGGAGGGTGGACAGAGGATCTGAAGCAGGTTCTGGGCTGACAGCAGACAACCCAATGTGGGGCTTAAACCCAAAAATGGTGAGATCATGATCTGAGCCAAAGTTGGATGCTTAACCAACTGAGCCATCCAGGTGCCTGTCCATTGAGTATTCTTTCCTGTTTTGTCGAAGATTAATTGACCATATAGTTTTGGGTTCATTTCTGAGTTTCTATTCTGTTCCATTGATCTATGTGTCTATTTTTGTGCCAGTACCATACTGTCCTAATGATTACAGCTTTCTAATATAGCTGAAAGTCTAGAATTGTGATGTCTTTCACTTAGCCCTTCTTTTTCAACATTACTTTGGCTATTTGGGGTTTTTTATGGTTCCACACAAATTTTAGAAATGTTTGTTCTAGGTCTCTGAAAAATGCTGGTGTTATTTTGAATATGACAGGGATGTCCACTCAGCACTGTTAGTCAGCATAGTACTGGAAGTCCTAGCCTCATCAGTAAGACAACAAAAAAGAAATGAGGCATCCAAATCAGCAAGGAAGAAGTCAAATATTAACTTCTCACAGATGACATGATTCTCTACATGGAAAATCCAAAAGACTCCACTATAAAATTGCTAGAACTGATATATGAATTCAACAAAGTCACAGGACATAAAATCAACATACAGAATTCTGTTGCATTTATATACATCAATAATGAAGCAGCAGAGAAAGAAATCAAGAAATCAGTCCCATTTACAATCGCACCAAAAAGCACAAGATACCTAGGAATAAACCTAGCCGAAGTGGTGAAAGGTTTGTACTCTGAAAACTATAGAACACTTATGAAAGAAATTGAAGAAGACACAAAAGAATGGAAAAATATTTCATGGTCATGGATTGGAAAAACAAATATTGTTAAAATGTCTACACTACCCAAAGAAATCTACACATTCAATGTAATCCCTAAGTAAGTTTTTCTTTGTTTCTTATTGAGAAGATGACAGGCTATAAGTTAATTCAGAAATCATAATATGGGGAAGTGGGGACTGCCAGGGAATTGCTATGGTGAAATCTGACGAAAGGTTTCAATGGGGAAGGTAGGGAAGATGATTTTTCTAATAGTTTGGAGTGTGCATTTGTTTATATGTGTGTGTGCTTCTGGAATGTGATTTCAGAAATGTGCTAATAGAGGACAGATGGTCCTATATATACCTATCCTGTCTCGCTAAGCTTCTAAGTCATGAGTTGGCATCTTCTATAAAGGACCAGATAGTAAATATTATTTACTTTGCTAGCCACATCACTATCACAACTACTCAACTGTGCCATTGTAGCATAAAAGCAGCCATAGACAAAATGTAAATAAGCATGGACATTGAAATATGAATTTCATATAATTTTATGTATCACAAAATATTCTTCTCCTTCTGATTTTTTCCAACCATTTAAAATTATAAAATCTACTTTTATTCACAGTTCATATAAAAACAGGTGGCAGGCCAATTTTGCCTGAGGGCTGTTGTTTGCCCATCTCTGTTCTATGTTCATAAGATTTCATTGTGCATTTGGGAAGTACAGAGTGGGGTGTAACCTGTGGGCATTTACAAGGGGATATCAAGCTGGGTATTTAGATTGAATATCCAATTAAATATAGGCCAGAATCAAGCATTGTGATCTCTCTCGGAACCCAGGAACTTTAATTACTACTTTTACTTTTGATTAACACAATACATGCAATAAGAACAAAAAGTCAAATAACATTGGAAGACTTACTATAAATATAATGGCTTTCTACGCCACTCCTTCTTACTTCCTCAAGTCTTCCTGCCCAGAGACAACAACTTTGGACTCCTTTTCTAGCTGTGTCTTCTGGCTTTCATATCTTTCTGTTTACCTATCTACAAATTTCCAAATATCTTTTTCATTCATTTATTTTTGACATTATCCTTTGACTTTCTCTTATGGTAGATAGGAGTAGTAGAGAAAATTTAGCTCTGCTGTGTGCTTCCATTCTCTCAGCTTTTCTTTCCCCATCCTCTCAGTAGAGTTACATACAGTTTTTGGTTAAGTCAGTAATCAGTACTTACATTATTAGTATTTACTGTGATTACATCCTTACCTCTTCCCTAACATTAGTAATTTGCCAGAGTTCAGCTCCAGCAGGTCCAGGGTTCCCTGAAAGGATGGATGGTGTCGGCATGAGAGAGTGATGAGAGAGACACAAATTTTATTCTTTGTTGTTCATCACCAGGCAGACATCTCTCTCCCTCAGTCTGCTTTGGTATCTTCTTTATTGGTTAAGCAATAACATGACATCAGAAATAGAAATTGTTTACAGTTTCTAACTCTTAGTGATAAGGTGTTTTAATCATCAAAGGTGTACAGATACAAGATTTACAGAAGTGTTTTTGTAGAACCATTCCAATTTATTCTTGGCATCAGTCCCCAAGGTTAAGAAAGTAACAAATCCACCTTATTTTGTACAGGTTGGGTTTTGGCCAATAATTATGACTTTGTTTTTAATTAACATGTTATAACAATGTCATGTAATGCACTTACAAGTAAGGTTAAGTAAATTTTACAATCAAGAGAGTAACAAGATGTTTTTAGTAAAAAACAGGGTAATATACATATTATTTAAGTTAGTAATGCTAAAATTAAAACATAGGTTAAATTATAGATAGATAGGCTGGGAGTTATTTTATCTAGCTCATAAAACACAAGAGAAAGAATGTTAACAAGTTGCTAGAGAAAGCCCTTTTCTTGATGTAAGCATAATGGGGGCCCTGTATGCATCGACCTTGTACCTGGGTTTCTAATTTTTTATCCATCCTCATAGCTGAAGTCAGTACAAGGGAGGGTATTTATGACTCCAATAGCAAAAATATATGCAGCAACTGATGTCCGATCCTGTTTCTTATCTCTAAGTTAGGCTCTTTTTCTCTGTGCCAGAGTTATTTGTAACTCTTGTGTTCTCAGCCCCTCTTATGTTTTGGGTCTGCAAGGCTCATTAGAAGAGCCTTTTGGCAAACATCTGACACACTTTGATCTAAAATCCCTTATGCAGGGGCAGGAATATGCTTTTCCTTATGGGGATAACTGTGTGGGGAATATCGGTCTGATTTGGAACTTTGTGAGGCCTAATCAACAGCAACAGGCTTAATTTCATATGAGCAGTAGTAGCAGAAGGAGATGACAGTTCTGCCTCTCATGGCAGGAGCCGTGCAACGTCTGTCATTTCCTTACTGTGACCATGTCATCCAGCAAGGCCGGTGCGGCTCCTGCCAGTAATTGCTTTATCTTTTCACAGTTTTTACATAAATTTTCTTTTAACGATTGCTATTTCTTCTCACATCTCGTCTTCCAAATATTTTTCATTGCAGATTCCCACAAGGGCAACTTCATCAGCTACTCTGTCATTTCCTGTGTGTGTGTGTGTGTGTGTGTGTGTGTGTGTGTTTGTGAAAGAGAGAGAGAGAGAGAGAGAGAGGGGGAGAGAGAGAGAGAGAGAAAGACTCTTCCTAGAGATTTATTCTACTCCTTTGATCCTTCTGTACAGTTGTGATTCTGAAACTTACCTTTACTGATATCCTAGGAATTCCCTTGGCTTTGTCCTGATTCAGATTACCTATTTCTTGGATCTCATGCCTTCCTTTTTCTCTTTTCCTTTTTTTTTTTTGTGCCATTTTATTTTATTTTTTTAAACAGTTTATTCTCAAATTGGTTTCCATATAACACCCAGTGCTTCTCCCCAAAAGTGCCCCCCTCCATGACTATCATCACCCCCTCCCTCCCTCCCCTTCAGTCCATGGTTCATTTTCAGTATTCAGTAGTCTCCCTTGATCTGTGTCCCTCATTCTCCCCCACTCTCTTTCCCCCTTCCTCTCCCCATGGTCCCCTGCCAGGTCTCTCCTGTTAGACCTATGAATGCAAACATATGGTATCTATCCTTCTCTGTCTGACTTATTTCGCTTAGCATGACACCCTCGAGGTCC
>NC_043709.1:65245636-65261310 GCF_006229205.1 Suricata suricatta
AAGTAAGGATGAGATACAAGAGAATATACCTGGGTTGCAAGAAGGTGAAAAAGTAAGGGAGAAAGGAGAAAGGAATATAAGGAGTAAAATTTAAAGGAATTAAGTAAAGAAAAAGGGAAAAAAAGGTAATCATGACAAAGAAATAAGTATGAAACTAGTGAAGAAAGAAAAATTTTTGTTATATATTAAAAAGACAAACAACCAAAACAAAGCAAAACAAAAACAAAAAGAAAAACCGAAGAAATAATAAAAAAAAAAAAAAGCAAGCAGCAGCTCCCCCTGGTGGATAAGTTTGGTTTGATGTGGTAAGTCTTGGAGTCTGCTCTCAGAGGCTCCGCCCCTGCCTGAGGCGAAATGAGCAGCAGGAGGTGAAGTGCACACCTTCACAGACTCAATTGAGGAGTCCCCACCCCCAGTCCGGATTGCGATTGCAATGGGGGAAAGGGAAAAAACAAAAAGGAAAAAACCGAGTCTCTCTTAGTTTCCAATAGCTTTGCTCAAGAAGCTGTGCGCTGCTGGAAATGAGCTGGGAGCTCCTAAATTCTAAGCGCGCGTGCCCGGGCCTCCACCAGCCATTGACTCTTCGTAGAGGGTCCTGTCGGTCCGCGCCTTATTTCTTCCCTGTGGGGACCTGGAATTTGCGCAGTCCGTGCAGGGGGCGGGGTGTGCCGTGGAAATGCGGTCCGGCGTCCCGTTCCCAAAACCAAGTTCGAATTGCTCGCTCCTGGTGCAGTCACCGCTCGGGCCGCTTCCCGCTGCAGAGCGCGCCTCTCCAGAGCAGCCGCTTCTCACAGCCACAGTCGCCTCTGATTCTCCACCAAGATGGCTTAGGGCTGGAGGCTATTCCTTCTCTTGCGCCCCGCTGCCCAGCAGTTATCTATGGAGTGGGATTCTGTCTCCAAGTGCAGCCAACCGTTCTATACCTCTTCCCCAGACAGTTCTATGAGCGTGTTCCGACTCTGTCTCTTCCCTTTGTCTCCCGGGCGCCACGCACTTGCGCCACATTGGGCTGGGGATCTTACCTCCCCTGCCCATCCCGGGCTGGCCCGTCCCGGGCTGGCCCGTCCTCGGATCTCCCCCGTTCGCCCCCACTCACTCAGGTGTCTTTGAGGTTCTATTCCCTCTGGAGTTCGTATTTTCTCCTTCCGCTCTCTCAGTTGAACGTAATATCCTTCTCAGTTCGAACAACGGTGAGGAGGGAGTTTACAGAGCTCCCTTCCTCTCCGCCATCTTGGCTCCACCTCTGTCAAAAATTTTTAAATGGCATAATGACAGAGAGAATGGGGATAGCAGCACTTAATACGTATGACTTTTGAATTACACTGCTCCAGTCTGGTACGTTATTCTCATTTTAGGATATCTCTTCATTGTTGGGATTCTTTCACCTCTCTCTCTCGGGGGATCGCCTCTGTTCTGCATCCCACATCTTACTCCTTTCTTAGTCTGCTCACCTTTTTTGAGGGGGAGTAAAGTATCCTGTAGTATCTTCTGAGAAAAAGGGCATGGGAGGTAAAAGTAAGAACTTGCATGTCAGAAATGTCTATTCTACTCTCACCCTTGATTGGTAGTTTTCACTGGGTTTAGTATTCTAGGTTGGATATATTCTTTTTCTCTGATATTTACCCCTTGTTTTCTAGATTCTGGAGTTGCTTTTGAGAAGCATTTCTCTTTTGGATTGTTTTTATTTTACCTATTTTATCTATCCTTTTTTTTTTCTATATTTCTATCCAGAAGCTTATAGAGTCTTCTCTTTGTCCTAGTGTACCGTAATTTTACAATGATGTACTGTGGTGTATTTCTATTTTCCTTATCACGCTGAGCATTTTGTGGACTCTTCAATCTGGAAATTCATGAAATTCTAAGAAATTGTTTGGTTCTAAGGATTTTTTTTAAATTTTTTAACAGTTATTCATTTTTGAGAGAGACAGAATGAGAGCAGGGAAGGGGCAGAGAGGAGACACAGAATCTAAAGCAGGCTCCAGGCTCTCAGTCATCAGCATGGAGCCCAATGCAGGACTTGAACCCATGAACTGTGAGATCATGACCTGAGACAAAGTTGGACGCTTAACCTATTGAGCCACCCAGGGACCCCAACATTTTTAAATGGTCATGATGATGGTTTCCTCCCATATGATAATCTCTTTGGCTCTATGCCTCACTTCCTGAGAGATACTACTTTTCACCTCTTGTATTCTGTTTCTGTATCATATTTAGTTCTAGGAGCCCTTCATTTGTCATCTAAGTATTCCTTTTCATAGCATCCTGTACTTGCTTCATGGCTGCATCTCATCTCTCTGAGTGTCTTTGAATTTTGACTTTTGGTTTTCTTTTCTATGCATATTCTCTGTTTTCTCCAAGTTGCCTCCTCACCCACCTTTCTTTACTGTTAGTTTGATTAGGCCTTTATTTTTCATATTGGAAGTTTTCTCATTTGCCTGGTAATACTTGTTTGTCTGTTATATGTAGAGTAAAAGACTAAAATATAGATTTAAATTCCAAAGTGCATTAGTGGGGACTTGTTAACTATGAGCTTTTTTATTGGTTAAACTGCTTGGGTCTTTGGTTAAGAAGTCCTGATATCAATATGTTTAGGTCTTTCCTCTTGGGTTGCTCTGATTCATCAGAGAAGACTCTTCTGGTCTTCTACTCAGAGGCTAAGGACCTGGTCGTCACCATTCTGGGAGTTAAGTGGGGAAGAGATCTGAGAATCTTAGCATTTAGGAAGCATATCTTTTTTAATCCCCCTATATTTGACATAATGTTAATGCCTTCAAATAGACCTATTGTAGCCAAGAAAAAATCACTCTGTTTACTCTCTCCAAAGAATAAACATCCAATTTTCTGCTAGGATGGGTAAGAGATGGTCTCAGAGCTCTTGCAATTGGGGAAAGGATGAATGATTAAAAAATTTTTTAAGTGACTTTCCACTAGTTCTTCCCATTTTAGCTTTCACTCCACACTTTCCATTCTCAATTCCAGAGGATTTTGCACATCATAATTTGTTCTTAACCCCATACCCCTGCCTACCTGGTGGCCTGGAATTTATCTTTTTTAGCTCTGTAAAATCAGATACCATCCATCTATCTGCCTTTAGTTCCAAAATATATTGTGCTGATGTTTTATTTTTTGTTTACTCTGTAGGTTTGTGTCTTTCAAAAAAAAATCCTTCTGCTAGATTAGATGTTTGTGTTCAAACTACAATATTCTTGCTCCCATGAACTTTGACCTCTCTTATTAGCCCTCAGTTAATTCATTAACAGTATATAGGATGCCAGTGCAACAAAAGCAAATGGCCAGTATGCTGCATTATCATGAAATCATCATTTTGACAAATTTAACTCTTTAAAAAAATTTTTTTAATCTTTATTTATTTTTGAGAGGCAGAGACACATAGCATGATTAGGGGAGAGGGCAGAAAGAGAGGGAGACAGAATCTGAAGCAGGCCTCAGGCTCTGAGCTGTCAGCACAGAGCCCAATGGGGGCTCAAACTCCTGAACCATGAGGTCATGACTTGAACAGAAGTTGGCTGCTTATCCAACTGAGCCACCTAGGAGCTCTGACAAATTGTTTTCTCTATTCTTACTATTTACTATTATTTAAAGTTTAAAAAAGTTATTTTTTGCCTAGTAGCATTTTAAATAATGTTCCATTTTCCTTACACTATCTCTTGCTACCATAGCTAGATACTGAGGAGCAGAGAGAGGAGATGATAGATTATAAAAATAATAATAATATATTCTAGAATATTAAGAATTCTTATGATTTTATTTAAGAATGTATTCTTCATGAGTATATTTTAGTAATTACCTAAATAGATTCTATTTGTAAGAATAAATGTATTTGTCACACCTAAACAAAAAGAATAAATGTATTTGTGTTTTAAAAGCTCTTATTAGTTGAGTATTAATGTTTAATTGTCAGTGAAGTTCTTCCTTAGCCAGAAAGCCTCATTTTTGAATGAACTCTTTTATTCTTAAGAAGTTTTTCCAAAAAGGTAACATCATACAATTTATAATAAGTTATCTTGAAAGCAAAAAGAAATGTTTAATCAAAAAGGAACTAGCTCTGCCAGTTGTTGCAGTTCTTAATTTACTTTCCTCTATGATGACGTTCTTATGAATCCTACTCTAGAGAATTCTGTTTCCTATACATGTAAAATGAAATTCAAACTCCTTCTCTGATCTACATGATCTGTCCTCTGGCCACCCCTACCACTTCTCTGCCCTTTGCACTCTACTCCAGTCACTCTAGTCTCTGTTCCTTAAACTCACCAAGCTTCTTCCTACTTTAGCACTTTGACACTTGGTATTCTCTCTGCCTAGAACCCTCTGTTCCAAAATCTTCATATTTGCTCCCTCACATAATTCTTGTCTCAGGTCATTCCCTGACCACCTGATCTAAGGTATTATAGCATTCATTGTTAACTGAATAATCTCCTCATTGTTTACCTACTAACTTGTTAATTGGCTTCCCCATCCTCCAGATCTACAATCTGTAAGAACGAGGAGTCATCTGTCTTCTTTATTGCCGCAATTCTTGCATATAAGAGAGTTTCTGGAGCATAGTAGATGCTCAATAAATATAAGGCTGAATGCCATATGTTTAAAGTTGTAGAGAATACAGTGGTGTAGAAGCCTGTTCTTCACTGCCCCTTATGTATGGGTAAAGGAGAAAGCCCAGAAATATGACTCTGTGAGGACTTGGGTATGGCTTTCTTCCACGAAGCATGGAAGAGCAAAATTTCCCTTTAAAGAAGAACCTAAAGGGCCTCATGCAAGAGACCTATTGAGATACTGTTTCACTGGGTAATGATTTGGGCTTGCTTTCTTTTATGAAGCAAGAATTGACCTTAATTTGATATACATTAGAGTGAATGGCCCATGAGTAGGAAAAGAATTACATGAATTTACTAGAAATACTTGAACAGTGATATATCATTAAAGGAAAGACTGCCAATAGGAAGTCCCAGCCCCTTTTGCTTATTCCTATCTTTCCTTGAACAAATTTCTTACCTTCCATTTGATTTCCACCTCTTTTGCTTATTGCCTGCTTTTTTCCTTTTAATGAGACCCCTTTTCGTCACTTATATAATAACCACTTGGATTATAGAGAGATTTCATTTCTCTGTCAAATAGCACAGGAGTCAGGAAATATACAGCATTCCTCAAGTATTAAGTCTCAAGTTTCCTTATATTTGTGTATTTTTATATTTATATAGCTATTTGTCTTTCTACTATCTGGGAATAACATTGTGCTAAGGACAGAAAAAGTAAGGAATTAAAAAAAATTTTTTAATGTTTTATTTATTTTTGATACAGAGAGAGACAGAGCATGAGAGGGGGAGGGGCTGGGAGAGAAGGAGACACAGAACTGGAAGCAGGCTCCAGGCTCTGAGCTAGCTGTCAGCACAGAGCCTGACACGGGGCTTGAACCCATGAACGTGAGATCTGACCTGAGCCGAAGCCGGAGGCTTAACCGACTGAGCCACTCAGGCGCCCCAAAAGTAAGGAATTTTAAAATAGGATGCTACCAAGATTGTAGACACATTTCATGTGAAGGAATCAGTGATAAATTACCTAATATTGATCTTCTGGAATTTCATTGGCCCTGTCCATCACTGACCTTATCCTAGACCAAGAAGTCAGGTGAATTGACAGAATGAGAATCATTAATTAATTAAGTCAGTGTCAAAAAAACTCTTAGTATAAGACTTTCTGGCACATTCTGTGTTTGTAAGTGTTTCTTAGACTCAAGGTTTATGTGGGAATTCTCACTTACCCCTGATCCCCAACTCTAAATCTTGGATCATATACGCCCAGGTATGCCTGCAAAGAGAAAAAGATAACATCCTTTTCCAAGAGAGGTCCTGACTCCACCTATGGAGTTAGCGCTGTGTTGAAGAGGAGGATTAGAAAGGTGGCTGGCATGCCCCGGAGGGACTAAGGTCAGCTAAGGCAAGAGGGTGCATGGTGTCTTTAAAGATTATATAATTTCCAGGGCTTCTAAGATTTCATGTATAAACATGAAAACATGGGCTTTTTTTTTTTTCCCATTCGACTATCATGATGAAGACATTGCTAAGAAAATCCTTACTATCATTATGAAACAATTGTTTCCATCCAAGGAAAAAAGAAAATTTCAAACTTCCAATAACATCAATGTAATGGACTGTTGTGATATATTATGTGGAAGGAAAAGGTGATCAAGATCCGTGTGAACTAAACTATGACATAGGGCTAGAAAGTGGATATATCTCTGAGGTAGGACTGTGAAGGTGTATTATTGGCATTGTGAGCTGAAAGCAAACTGCTTCTGATGGTCTTACTAGGAGGTATCAATAAAAATCCATTTGCTAGATCAGGTACCAAGAGATGTGTCAGTTTGGTCAAATAATGAAACTACAGCTAGTACAGCAGCTGCATTTGGAGGCACCACCACCTGGTTAAGTTTTTGATGATCCATTTTCATTTTCTAGATCTATCACACAAGCCACAAAGGAGAGTTGAATGGGGATGTGATGGAAATCACCACCCCTGCATCTTTAAAGTTCTTGGTGATGGCACTAATCTTTGCATTCATGCCAGGAGTGTGATATTGCCTTTGATTTTCTATTTTCCTGGTGGCTTCCATTTTGTCTTTTCCAGAATAATAGCCCTCACTCCACAGGCCAGGGAACCAGTGTAAGGATTCTGCCAGCTGCCAACTCTGCATTTTAGAAGTGGAGAAATAACCACAGGATAGTTTTTGGTGACCCACTGTGCCCTCTGTGAGGTGAATCTGAACTAAAACTCCATTGATTACCTAACCTCTATAAGCCCCTATTCTGACTGGTGGACCACAGTGACATTTTGAGTCTCCTGGAATTTGTATCAGTTCAGGGTTAGTGACCAGTAGTCTCTGTGAGAGGCCTGATTATTTCTTTTCTCTAGTGCACAGCTGCTCTGGTAAAAGACCATAGTTACCTTTGAGGAAGGCTGGGATAAGGATTAATAGTATAGTATATATCTTAAGAGATTCTTGAGGAATTGGCTCATTGGATGATGGAAGCTGAGAAGTCCCACAGTCTGCTGTCTTTAAACTGGAGACACAGGAAAGGTGGTGTATAATTCCAGTCTGAATCCAAAGGCCTGAGAACTGGAGCACCACTGATAGAAGTTGCAGTCTGAGGGCAGGAGAACACTGATGCCACAGCTCCAGCAGACAGAGAGTGAATTCTCCTTTTTTCTACCTTTTTATTCTTTTTAGGCCCTCAACAAATTGATGCCCACCCACACTGGGAAGTGTAGTCTGCTTTACTCAGTCTACCTATTCTGATGTTAATCCCTTCTAGAAACACTGACAGACACACCTAGAAATACAAACATTTGGGCATCCTGTGACCCAGTCAAATTGACACATAAAATCAGCCATCATGTTTCCCTTGCCCCATATTGCCCCACTGGCACAGATTACTCTAGCATGCTGCTCACATCCAGATATTTCAAGGGAAACTGTAGGTACACACCTATAGGAACATATAAATATGACAAGCTCCCCACAAAAGTTATGATGGTAGCATCTTCAATTCCACCATCTGCGAGCATCTGAGCAAGGAAGCTACTTGCCTCCCCTTTCTAAATACACAGCCCAAAATTTACTGGAAATTTTCTTGGGACCTCCCTCCTTTTCTTGGTGTGATGGTGGAGGAAGCTGTTCTGTCTTCTCTGAGAAAGGAAGGAAAAGCCATAAGTCTTTTCTAAGCCATCAGGTCTCTGATAATTTCTTCTTCTCCCCTCCCCAGTCTTTTGCTTTTATGAATTGGGAAATGTGGAGTAGATAGTTGGATGTGGCAGAACTGGTTTGTCTGCATCTAATTGAACCTGGAGGGAGTATCTGACTCCCAAGTGTGGCGCTTTGGTGGTGTCTCTTTTGAACATGAGGATTTCAATACCTCTCTGCCTTAATGCCCACCCTAGGCATCAATTCTGGAGCAACAGAGATAGCTCCACTCAACATTAGTTACATTTACATTTTTTTTCACTGAAAAGATACACAAATAAGTGGAAACACTGATTGCCTCCTGCAAAGGAAATTTAGAGTCTGGAGACATAATTACCTGTCTGTATTACCTACTTAAAAATAAACAAAGTAGTCTTAAAAAGGGAGAATGGGAGACTTGCTTATAAATTTTCTGTGCCTGAATGATTTCTGGACAGGGGTTAAGGCTCACAGCCGAATGGAAGTAGACTGAGGTATGCATTTTATTGGGGCAGGATATTACTCAGGAGAAAAAGTTAAGCTTAGAGTAGTGGATCTAAGGAAGGCACTGTTCACCTAGAGAGGCAAATATTTTGGACATTTCTGGGTACTAGGGAGAATTTCTGGAATGCAGTAGAAGTGACTTTCTGAATGTATTAATATTCATGGTTGACATAATGAATCTGCATATTGGCATGTCCTGTATCATCATTCACTCAATAATAAGAATATAGTTTCACAAGGACAGGGAGTTTTGGCTTTTGTTCACCGATGCATCCCTGGCATTTAGAACATTGCCTGGCAAATTATAGGCATTCTAAGTCTATTTGTGGAATGAATAAATGAATGGGGATAACACAGATAATACTAACATCCAGAATCATGATGTCGTCCATGAATACTAATCCTGAATAATGCCATGTAGTTCTTGTCAGTGGAAGAGCTCCTTTCAGTCATTCCACATCCCTGCCTTCCAATAAGGAAGGGGATGGTCTGGAGGAAAGAAAAGGAGAAAGAAGCTGCTTAGGGTGAGAGTAACTGGAGGAGGGACTAGAGCAAGCAGCCCCAAGGTTGGGATGCACTGTCGTGAGTTCCCCCTCCTGTTTTTTGTTTCATACTCTTGCTCTAATCTCAAGTAATCTCAAGGTACTATTGAAAAACAGAGTCCTAAATTTGTAAGTTTAGGGGTAGAGGCTCAGAGTTGGTTAATTCAACAACTCATTAACTTCATTAGAAGCCCAGGTGTTTTCTGAATCTTTCTGCTCTGCCGTCCTCTCTTAGTGTTGGTTTATCTTTTTAGTCTGAATGCTCCATGCTTCCAAGATGGCTGACAAAATTCTGAATGTCATACATTCAGAGGAGCAGGAAATGTCCCTGTGTTTATGTCCCTTAAAAGAGTGAGGACAGGGACGCCTGGTTGGCTCAGTCAATTGCACGTCTGACTCCAGTTCAGGTCATGATCTTGTATTCACGAGTATGAATTTCATGTCAGGCTCTGTGCTAACAGTTCAGAGTCTGCAGCCTGCTTCAGATTGTTTCCCTCTCTCCCTGCACCTCCCCTGCTTGCCCTCTGTCCTTCTCTCTCTCTCAAAAATAAATACACATTAAAAAAAAAAAAGGACAATCTTTCTAGAAGCCTACCAGGAAATTAGCCTCCCATATATTTTACTGAATTTTCGTCAAACCCTTATACTTAAAGTAATGCTTGGCAAGGGAAATAGGATCACCGTAATTGTAATGGACTAATTAAGATTGACCCTCTGTAGCTGGGAAGAGACCCAGCTACCCTTGGGTCATTTGAAGAGGGGGAACAAAATTAGGAATCTGTTAGAATAAAGGGGATATGTGTTGTTTACATTTTTGTTTAATTCTTTACATTTGAGTGTGGACTGGCCCTATTGACTTGTTCCTAATGAATATAATACAGGAAAAATGATCGGATGTCATTTGCATGATTAGGTTATAAGAGACTTCACCTTCCATCTGGCTGGCATTTTCTCTCTGGCTTTTCTTATGTGCTTCAGTGAAGCAAAGTGGAAAGGCTCATGTGGCAAGGAACTGAGGTTAGCCTCTTGTATTACTAGGGAGAAACCAAGACCTCAGTCCAAACATATAAATATTTATGACACTAAATAAATATCCAGTGTGCTGGATGGCTTCCTTTTGCCCTTACAAATCCATTCTCCACCCTGCTCTGTGCTCCCAGGGAATAACCTGTAAGTTCTCCATCATGGGCTTCCTTCCTGTCTTGCTTCCATTTTGGTTCTACCAAGGGGGCCACTGGCTGGAAATGAGAGGTAGAACAGAGGATGAGGTCTGGATATTTATTCTCCCAGCAACTTCTCTGTGAATATGACCATATTTGGAAATATGGTCTTTGCAGATGTATTCAAGTTAAGATGAAACCATACTGGATTAGGATGTGCACTTATCCAACGACTGGTGTCTTTCTATAAGAAGAGGGAAATTTGGACACAGTCATACAGGGAGAAGGGCACGTGATAATGAAATATCGTGTCTATGAGCCAAGGAATGCCAAGGGTTGCCACCACCAGAAGGAGAGAAGCATGGAACAGATTCTCCCTCAGAGCCTCAGGAGGAATCAACCCTGCTGATACCTTGATTTTGGACTTGTAGCACCCCAAACTGTGAGAGAAGAAATTTCTGTTGTTTCACCAGTTCGTGCAGTTTGTGGTACTTTGTTCTGGCAGCCCTAAGAAACAAATACATTAAACAGTCTTTTTTTTTTTTTTTTTTTGGTATAATATTAGAAAATCATAATTCTGTGTTGAATAGT
Organism: Suricata suricatta; assembly: GCF_006229205.1. Taxonomy (NCBI): domain Eukaryota; kingdom Metazoa; phylum Chordata; class Mammalia; order Carnivora; family Herpestidae; genus Suricata; species Suricata suricatta. Next base: position 65,256,172 of record NC_043709.1, read on the forward strand.
TGTTACCATTTTAATGTGTTTTTTCCTAATTATGATAGTAATGCACACTATTAAAACAGAAAAACTTAAAGAAAAATAGCAGTTAGGAAATTGTATCCATGGTTATCATTTTGGTATTTTCCATTTATCCCTTGCCAAAATGTGGCTTTACATAGCTTTTTATATGATATATAGAATTCCTCATCCTGAATTTTCACTTAAAATTGTAGGTAAATAAGTATCAACTCATACTAAATATTTTGATGACTGCATAAAATGCAATTATATAGCTGTTCCACATTTTTACTTAACAGTTTGGTTTTTTGAATAATTGTTTTGTTTAGGTTCTTTTTGTTTTATTATTGGAAACAATCTATGATGCAGGTTGTGATGAGATGTGATTTCCATAAGGGGATTTAATCTGGCTTTCGGTGATTGGTGTGGATTAGAGAAGTGCTTGTTAACAAAGATGTTCCAAGGTCAGAGACCAGCCTCTCCTGACTAATCCAGAAATGACTGCAAAGCAAAGATTTAGGGTAAGAGTAGAGTGAATCTTCCAGAAACAGTCCCTAAGTTACATAGAAGGGAGAGCTGGCCCTGGAGCTGCCAGGTTACTCAAGATGCTTCGAACAAGGTCTGTTGGGACACTTTCTGGACATGTGCTCTTTGCTCACTCTTTTAATAAATCCCAGCTGCTTCTGATCCTCTTTGGGCTGTCACTTGGGGAGTTACTGTAGGCATCTTTCTAACTAATCTCTTGAGGCTTATTTAGAATAAAAGCAAAATTGACGCTGACCTCATATCGATCTAAAGTAAAGCTGCCTATGGGGAGCTTTGGAACCACCGGGAATCTCTAAGTAGCAAATGCTAATGAGGCCCTGACAGTCTCAGTTCAACTCTACTTTTCTTCTCCCCTAAGGCCTATTCCCACAGACACCAGAGAAGGAGGAAGGATGAGGGGCTCAGCCTGGGCAGAGGCCGGCTGGGATCCAAGTGTCTCCTCAGGGTATGCTCAACACTATCACCAGGCTTCCCCAGGTGCAAAAGTTTGGAAATTCAAAGTCATTTCTATTGACCTAACTGGGATGTGCTTGGAAATGCTCTGTATTATAATTACTGTGGGAATAGTAGGCTTTTACTTGAGATTACTAAATCTGGAAGAAGATCAATCCATTATTTATATCTTTCTTTGGTTTACTTCAGAAAGTGAAACATGGCAAATCATGCCTTGAACAAAGAACCTTTATAATGAGATTGGAAAACTTTCAAGCAGAATGGGCTCCTCCCCAAAAGGCTGAGTCACTGGGAAGTTACCCAGGTACCCAATCTATGGAAACCCCTTCTCCTTACCCTAGAACTAGAAAATGTTCAGATCATTCCCCTCATTGTTTCATTCAAAACATATATTCAGTCTACTGATTGCCAGTGCTGAACACTATGGGAGACAGATGAATAAAATGTAGTTTTCCATTAAGATAGGCAAAAGTCTGACAGGAAAGAGAAGTCATTAAAAACAATCACTGTAAGAGTTAGGGAATGTTTGCTACCACAAACGGGGCACAACAGAAATTAAAGGATGTTCAGCCATGGGACATTATAGTAAATTTCTGACTAGAGAAATGAGAGGCTTCAGAGAGGACTGGGCATTTAACTTGGGATTTAAATTTTTCAAATATACTTACCTTTTTAAACAAATTTATAGTTTATTGTCAAGTTGGTTTCCAGATAACAGTGCTCTTCCCCACAAGTGCCCTCCTCCATGACTATCACCTCACTTTCCCTTTTCCCCTCCCCCTTCAGCCCTCAGTTTGTTTTCAGTATTCAGGAGTCTCTCATGATTTGCCTCCCTCCCTCTCCCTGTTTGTCCCTGCTTCCCCTCCCTATGGTCCTCTGTTAGGTTTCTCCCGTTAGACCTATGAGTGAAAACATATGGTATCTGTCCTTCGCTGCCTGACTTATTATGCTTAGCATGACACCCTCGAGGTCCATCCACTTTGCTATGACTGGCCAGATTTCATTCTTTCTCATTGACATGTAGTATTCCATTGTATATATAGACCACATCTTCTTGATCCATTCATCAGTTGATGGACATTTAGGCTCTTTCCATGGTTTGGCTATTGTTGAAAGTGCTGCTATGAACATTGGGGTACATGTGCCCCTGTGCATCAGCACTTCTGTATCCCTTGGGTAAATCCCCAGCAGTGCTATTGCTGGGTCATAGGGGAGTTCTATTGATAGTTTTCTGAGGAACCTCCACACTGTTTTCCAGAGTGGCTGTACCAGTTTACATTCCCACCAACAGTGTAGGAGGATGCCCATTTCTCCACATCCTCGCCAGCATCTATAGTCTCTTGATTTGTTCATTTTAGCCACTCTGACCGGTGTGAGGTGGTATCTCACTGTGGTTTTGATTTGTATTTCCCTGATGATGAGTGACGCTAAGCATCGTTTCATGTGTCTGTTGGCCGTCTGGATGTCCTCTTTTTACCTTTCTTTACCCATGGCAACTGTCCTAGCTCAGACCTTTATTACATCATTTATTTATCCATTCACTCACTCACTCAACATTTTTGTTTAAAATCTACAAAGTACCAGGGTTAAGGCCAGGTATCAAGATACAACAGTGAACAACAGAAATGGCTCTTGCCTTCATGGAGCTTACATTCTATTTGAGGAGATAAGTAAACAGACAAAAATTATGACAGAATTTAACAAAGGGCTAGTTAGGGATAGCAAGGGGATTAGCTTTAAAGAGGAAGGTCAGAGAAGGCTGGTCTGAGAAAATGAGACATAAACAAAGACTTAAGGAATGAGAATGAGCTAGTCATGGCAGAAATTGAGGTAAGAGCATTCTACAGAGATATAATAACATATGCAAAGGCAATGAAATAGGAAAAAGCTTGGAAACTTTGTCTCTGAAATAAGACTTATGTGGCTGGAATATAGCAAATGAAGAAGAAACCAGAATGAGATGAGATTGGAGAGATCAGAGGGCAGAGAGAGGATAATATGTAGCCTTCAATGGTATTATTAGGAATTCAATTTTTATTCTAAGTGCAATATAAGGTCATTAGAAGTGAATGAACAATGCGAACTGATTTGCATTTTAAAATGGCTCTTGCTACCGTGAGGAAAATTGATGGAAAGATAAGAGTAAAAGGGAAAAGACCAATTAAGAGAGTCCTGGAGCCTGGGTAAGAAGTGATGGTAATCTTGGATTAATGTGGCAGAGAGAAAATGTATAAATTCTGTATATACTTTGACAGCAAATTCAACAGGACTTCTCAATAGGTTAAATGTTGAGAGTGAAGAAAATGGAGGCATGAAAGATGACGCCTAGGTTTCTGGAATGAGCAATTGCATAGACCAGTTTAATAGACTCATTTCTCTCTCTTTGAAATATGATAAAATTCCTTTCCATTGTCATGTGTCTATACCGTTCTACCCATTGAATCTAGACTTGATCATGTGACTTTCTTTGACCAATAGAATGTAGGCAGAAGTGATAGTATGCTACTTACCCTCAGGATCATCTCATGCTTGCAAAAGAACTCCTGGATCCCAATGACAATGTCTTTATTCCAGGCCAAAAGTGAGGGGAGAGAGCTTTCAAGGAAATAATGAAAGATGTCAAATCACAGATCCAAAATGCTCAGAGAATCACAGACAAATAAATACCAACACTTACACAGCAAGGGGCAAAATGCAGCAGAGTCAGCCCCTACCCCTTTTTAAAGGAATTTCCACCAAGAAACATCTGCTTATATCTAGCTCACAGACCAGGACTTAGTCAAATGACCATCTCTATATGCAGGGAAGCCTAAAAAAATCATTTTGTTTTGATTGTTTTTTTCAGCTGAGCACACTGCTACACTAAATGAAACTAGGATTTTGTTAAAAATAATAAGGGTGAGGGGGGGAGCCAAGATGGTGGAGAGGAAGGGAGCTCTGTAAACTCCGTCTGCCCCATCGATCGAACTGAGAAGGATATTATTCTCATCTGCAAAAGTGGAAGGAGAAAATACGGACTCCAGAAAGAATAGAACCTCAAGGATACCTGAGTGAGTGAGTGCGAACTGGTGAGATCTGAAAACGGGGCCAGCCTGGGAAGGATAGGGGAGGCAGGATCCCCAGCCCAACGTGGGGCAAGCGTGCGCAGAGCCCAAGAGACAAAGGGAAGAGACAGAGTCTGAACAGGCTCATAGTACTGTCTCTGGGGAAGAGGTACTGTCTCTGGGGAAGAGGTAAAGAACATTTGGCCACGCTTGGAGAGAGGGACCCACTCCATAGATAACTACTGGGTAGCCGGAATCCTGAATCCGGGTGGTGCAAAAGAAGTTAACAGCTTCCAGCCCTAAGCCATCTCGGTGGCGGGGAAGCAGCAGAAGCAGCTGCAGCGGCAGCAGCTGCAGCGGCGGCAGCGGTGCAGCGAGAAGCGGCAGCAGTAGCAGCCCCGGCGGTTGTGCCGGGGTTGTGCACTTTGAGAGGCGCCCGCGACGGAGGCGGCGCGGTGAGAAGCGACCTCAGAAGCGGCCCCGGCGACTGTGCGGGGGGTACACACTTTGAGAGGCGCCCGAGACGGCGGCGGCAGCGGGCCGCAGTGCGGTGAGAGGCTGTGGCAGGGGCGCGTGCACCTGAACTCGGTTTTGGGAACGGAACCACGCATCTCATTTCCACGGCGCATCTCGCTCCCTGCACTGGCTGTGCGAATCCCGAATCCTGGGTGCCCACAGGAAAAAATAGAGCCCACACCTTCGCGACCCCCAACAGGGAGTCAGCGGCGGGTGGAGGCCTGGGCACGCGCTGGGCTGCAGGAGCTCCCAGCTCATTTCCAGCAGCACACAGGGCCTTGAGCAACAGCTACTCGAAGCCGAGAGAGTCTCAATTTTTTTTTCTCCTTCCCCCATTGCAATCGTGACCCTGGGTGGGGGTGGGGACTCTGCAGCTGGGTCTGTGAGGGTGCGCACTTCACCTACTGCTGCTCATTTCGCCTCAGGCAGGGGTAGCCGAAATCCCTGCCTGAGCCAAGACAAACTGATTCCTCCCCCTAAGAAGCCAGCCACCAAAACAAATATATTTCATCTGTGGTAGTGCAAACGTGCATGGACTGGAACTTTGAACCGAGGCTGGTCTGGAAAATACAACTCGGCTCAACTG